>NC_056733.1:1831540579-1831748079 GCF_019279795.1 Protopterus annectens | reverse complement strand
AAATAAAACCTCAGTTGTCTATGTACATCCAATAAATGTAACTTGCATTCACCCTTGTTTTGGAAATTTGGGAAGAAAATCAGACGATTGATAGTTTGATTAATATTGTTTTCGGAAGCCACTTTTGGAAGAAAGGAAGGGTTAATGCGCAGGGAAACCCTGTCCTTATGAAAAACCATATATGGAACTTTAATGGACAAGGCTTGAAGTTCTGATACCCTCCTGGCCAAAGTGATGGCCATTAAACAGGCAGCTTTCCAAGAAAGAAATTGCAAATCTGCTGTCACTGCTGGTTCAAATGGAGGGTAGACTAAAGCTTCTAAGACAAAGGTAAGGTCCCAAGGAGGTATTTGATTTTTCATTGGAGGTCACAGCATAAAAGTTCCTTTAAGGAAAGTCTTGCAAAGCCTAGATGAAGCTAAGGAAGCCATGTTTTTCCCCACATGGAAGTTAAAGATGACAGCTAGTGGAACTTTTATAGTAGAAGAACTAGCCCCTTGATGAAAGATACCAGATAGAAATTCCAGAATAGCCAGAACTGGAGCCGTAAAGGGATTTATGTTCCACTGAGATGCCCGAATAGATTAGTGTTTCCATTTGCTACAGTATATCTTTCTGGTAGAAGACTTATGAGCCACCACCAGAATGGTTTTAACTGGAGAGGATAAACCGGGAGCCCTAATCATTACTGGAACTGGAGCAGCCAAGCTGTAAGTTTTAGATTGTCCAGGTCTGGGTGAGGAATCTCCGAGGGGTGAGAAATGAAATCTGGAACCAGATCCAAGGTCCATGGTGGAACTACTAGGTGATAGTGGTTATGGATACCTATTGGTATAAGAAGAAAATTACCACTATGTTACAAGATGAGAAAACATATTACAGAGTAACACCAACCCAGCTGAATCGAACCATACAAAAAGTGCCTTCACTACACTTCAGGATATGTTGACTGAAGGCCATATAGATCTGGACCTTTATAATTTTTTGAACATCACAAAACCCACTGTTCCGAATATAAATGGATTTCCAAAGATTCACAAGGACCTTTACAACCGTCCACTACATCCTATAGTAACAGGACAAGGGTGGGTGACAGAAACAATGTCACTATTTGTGGAGAAAGAGCTAAGAACTATCTTAAAATCTTTTGACACAGTTCTGCATGATATTGATGACTTCTTAAGAAAAATAAATCAAACCATGAATAACATCACAGAATATGACCACCTACTTGTGACCACCCTGGATGTGAATAGTTTATTTACCTCCTTTCCCAATGAAGCAGGCGTATAAGCTGTAAGAAAGATCTTAAGCCACAAAAAAATTGTTAATGAAACCAGTAGAATTTGTGCATTATTAGACTTAATACTGGAGAATAACTATTTTGTGTATGGTACATCAACCTATTGCCAAAAATGGGGGGTAGCCATGGGCACCCCCTGTGCAAACAACTGCTCAAATCTTGTGCTTGTAGATTGGGAGCTGGAGCATGTATTGAATTCAAATAATCCATGGTATGAATGCATCAAATGTTATGGTCGATTTGTAGATGATCTCTTTATTTTGTGGGAAGGAAGCGTATCACAATTCGAATTATTCCATCAACATTTAAATAGGACTACCTCCTTCTTAAGCTTTACAGCAGAACACTCTCACAACGAAATTGCATTTTTGGATGTGAATGTCATTCTTAATGAAAATATGTTGGAAACTGAATTACACCGAAAAAATACATGGAGAAATCATTACTTATTGAAAAGCAGTATGCATCCTAAGCATGCCACTAAAAACATTATGCAAAATGAAATACAAAGAATACATAAAAGATGTAGCAAAGATGAAACAAGAGAAAAGGAAATCTTATTTTTACAACAAAACCTAAGAAACAGAGATTATAATGAAAAGGATGTGAATGTCCAAGAAGTTATCTCAAAGAAATATAAGACAGAAGACAGAACCACCAGAGTGATGCTAACCTACAGCACAGATACACAAATTAAATCTATAATAAGGCAGTTTTGGCCAATCCTTACCCAGGATGCCAAGCTAAAAGACATTGTAGGTGAAATACCATGCTTTGGCTACAAGAATAAGAAAAATTTGAAGAGGTTACTTTGCACAAAGGATGGGTGGACATAAAGGGACGTTCAAGTGTGGCCATTGTACAGCTTGCCCATTGATTGATTGTAATAACGAATTTGAACATCCAAGGACAAAGAAAAAATACACTTTTAATGTTAAAGCCACTTGTGTAACCCCCAATGTGGTGTACATGGCTACCTGCAAAGTATGTCCCTCATTCTATCTAGGAAAACTAATCAGCTGTTTAAAAATCGCATTCTGAGACATCAAAGAGACACTGCCAATAAAGATCCACATAACACTTTAGCAACTCATGCTGAAAGAAATGTCGGTCATTATTTCACTTATGAGGTGATAGAGAATGTATATAGTGGAGTAAGAAAATGTGACATTGAAAATATTACTGAATGCAGGGAGAGTAAGTGGATTGTGAACCTCCGTGCTGATATTGAGCCTGGCTTGAATAACATTATTCCACTGAAACCTATACTAAAAGCTAGAAGACCAACCATTAGTTAATAGGAAGGTGTGTCTGGCTTAATAATTCATGATTGGTTACACCCCTCAAAAGCAAAAAGTATAGGAAATAGAACACCCTCAATTGATAGGAAAGAGGATTGGTGCATTCAAACAGCTGATTGACAGCGTGATGATTGAATGATTCTTCCAACAGTAAAGGAAGTAAGAACTATAAAAAGGAACTTCCAGTCCCAATCTCTATGATCTGAAGAAGATACCGAAAGTGCTTATCGTTTGGAATAAAGAGGGACTGTTTTATTCTATACCAAGATTTTAACTCGACATGAAGATTTTAATTTTTTCTACAATAAAAGGATTTTAACTGCCACTAAAGCCAGAAGCTCTTATTTGAACTGTTTGAAATGTTTGACTGGTTACAGCATGGATATCTTGTAAGTGCATTTAATTGAAGCACTGGAAATTCATGCAAGTCTTTATATATATGCTGCACTTTTATAAGTTTTATATAATTTAATTACGCTACTTATTTCTCAAGAGAATTGTACTTCATTGGCCATTGTTGTACAGCGCTTCATTTTGAATGCTGTTTTTACTTGTTACTGATAGCTGTACTTTAGCATTAAGAGGTATGCTCATTTTACCAGATCCAAGGTCCATGGTGGAACTACTAGGTGAGACCAAAGAGAGGGGAACCAGACTTGGCGAGGCAAGGAATGAGGTAATGAGGATTACTGTGCTCCCCAGCCTGCGAGCTTTCTGAAGAAACTTCAGGATGGAATAACCTCTGGATATGATTTTTACATCCAATGGTCTGTTGTAACAGACTCCCATTCCATTGGGTGTAAGGAAAGATGGCCCTCGACTGCCTCCAGAGATGAGCAGTCAGGCAACCCCTCAGGGTTGTTGCATGGGTCTGTTTGACAATGGTTATCGAGACCCGAAGTTCTTCAGACCCCCCTCTGCCTCTGGGCAGGCATCTGTCGTAACCCCCTCTGCCTCTGCAGGAGGAAGAGTCCTGAGTGTCCCAGGAGAACTGAGATTTCTGGAACCACATCTTCTTTGCCTCTCGTTGATTCCTTGAGAAGGATCTCTGAGGGGTGGACAAGCGGATCTCAATGGCAGACAGTGTCTTTCTGTCCTTTTCACTCTGTTCCAGAGTATCACGTATGGACTTCCCAAACAGGGAAGAGCTATCCTAGGGGCATTTGCAAAGGACACCTTGAAGGGTTCCAAAAGATGACATAGCCAGAGCCAGGTGTGGCACCTCATGGCAACGCTGGACCTGGTCACCCTGGCAGCTCCTTCTGTGGTATGGGAAAGGAGAAGCATGGACATATTTGCAACTGCTTTCAAAGTGGCCATGCGCACAGAGAACATTTTTCTTGCCCTCTGTCGACATGGGCTCTGAGGGTGACTCAGCGACTTTCTTGACTAAGTCTCACTGTAGTCAAATGACATGCACCATGTAGTTCAGCACCCTTATGGTAAAGGTCGCTGAAGCATAGACTCGTTTCCCCAGACAATCCAGTGTCCGAGACTTCCGGTCAGGAGGATGGACCATAGAGCTCTCCTGTGCGGGCACTTTCTTAGTGGCGGCTGCCACCACCATAGCATCTACTGGGGACCCCTTACTCCAGATGGTTCTGTCCAGTGGGGGGCTAAGAATTTTGTCTGGCCATTTTGGGATTGGATCCACAGTGTCTGGCTCCTTCCATGCTCTAGAGGTGATAAGGTCCACTGGTGGATCTGCAGGGGGGGGGGGCACCCAGGAGGTAGATGGGCCCATGTCGAATGGTTCCAGGAACACTGACTCATCTGGGGTTGGTTTTTGGTAAGACCACCCACCCCTTTGGCATAGGAGTTCCATGATTTCTCCAAAGGAGACATCCTCGAGGGGTGACCTGGGGGAACATTCCCCTTCTTCCAAGTCAGTGTTGTCAGTGAGGGACTCTGGAGAGGAGTCCAATTGCCTCCTTTTACACATTCGTTTGTGAGGAACCTCCTCAGTGGGACTCTCTGAGGGGACTTGCAAACTTCTGGCTGCTCCTTAGTGGGTAATCCCCTGAGGCAAAGCAAGCATGGGCTGTCCCTGAGATGACAGGAAGGTCAGCACTGTACACAGAACTGAGGGAGTTTGGGAGGATTTCAAAGAGGAGATGGTCAGGGGTCTCGACCCACTCAAGAGGACCCTCTCCACCATGTCAAATGCCGAAGGAGAGCAGACATCCTGGGGAACAAGTAATAGAGCTGCTCCCCTTAGATCTGAAGGGGGAGCCAGAGCTGAGCCTACAGGAGCTGAGATACCTAGGGAGAGACTGCACTCTGACAAACTCAGAGCCGACAGAACCCCCTTGGATCCGATGCCGAGGCCACAGCTCCAAGAGCTTGGATACGACCCAGTCAGCTCCAACACATTCAAGGCAATGGCCGGTGTCAAGGTACAAGGTACCATCGGTGCTGACCCCCTTGACCCCAAGAACTTTCAGATCCACAGACTCCAGAACTGAGTGTCGAATTGGAGAAGGAGCTATGGGGGTGGAAAAGGGCTGTGAGCTCTCCGCTCTGGAAGGAGGGGGGCAGGCAAGACTCCCATCTGGATCTTGGTGCGGATGAACTTCTGCATTATTCTGTCCATCTCTGACTCACTCAAGCTGCGTGTGGAAAGGAAGGAAGAAGCTACTGACACCGGCCGGGAGTGCCAGTGAGGGGAGGCTCTGGATAGTGGCCTAGACACTGTCATCTCTGGGGAAAAGCTGGGCAAATGGAACTAAGGAGTACTTGGCCTGGGAGGTGTCCTGGATTTAGAAGGAGGCCCTGATGGAGCAGAGCAGTTCAGGAATGCTTTCTATGCCTATCCTTATGTCTTTTTTCCCCATCCAAAGGCCTCAAGCCAGGGGGGGTTGAATCCCAGAGGCCTAGGGAGGGGAGGGCATGATAGCAGCTGCTACTGAAGAAGAAGCAGTAGCAGGGACCTCCATCCCCAAAGTAGGCAGGAGCCCTTTCATAACCAGTTTAGCCCTCCTGTCTTTGAGGGCTCTTGGGTTAAAGCCACACAGACAGAGCAGGCTGTATCCAAATGGGCCACTCCTAAGCATACAACACACAGACTGGCCATCGGCTAGAGAGACCTTATGGCCACACTCTGTGCATTTTCTAAAGACAAGCTTTGGGGTCTCAGCCATGTCTAAAGAAGACTCCACACACACAGAACATCCACACACACAATAACTACTATGGTGGGAGGGGAAACACAGGACAATAAAACACTAACGTTTTTCTTTTTGGACCGATGGATACGCACGAAGGTTAGGGGAGGTAAAAACTGGAAATAAGGAACCTAACTAAGACTAACTAGAACAAAAAGCACTTACCCACAAGAAAAACACCTGGAGTTCAGCGACCACGATGCTTGGCTGTAAAGCGGCAAACGTGATCTGAGGGAAGGAAGGAGAAGGAGGGGCATTATGGATAGGGGGAGGAGCTCGGATCAGATGCTGGTGATGTGGCCGTATCTGATCCGGATCCAAATACTTAAAAGTTGAAGATCAAATGAAGTAAATCACTTCAGATCCGGCACTGCAGCCACAAGAAATGGAGATGAGCACCAGGTAGAAGCCTATGATTGAGGCCAGGAGGCTTGGCATCAGGACCACTGACCCAAATTGTAGAGACAAATTTGAGAACACTGGTACAGAGGCCATCAAAGTTGAACTCAACATCGAAGGCTCAAATGTTGTGAAGGTGACAGCAGCAGCTCTAAGAAATTTTTGGATGCCCTGGCTTTGGGAGAAAAACTGTGGCTGACTCCTTGTCCCTTACCAAAAAGGTAGGAAAAAGAGTGACAGAAAGCTTCACCTGTGCCTTGAATAAAGCCATAGCAAACTTGCTATTGCGGAAAATGAAAATAGCTAGGCTTAAAAAGGCCCTTGTGATCGTTATCCTAATAAACACCTATGAACCTCTGAACCTATGATATGGGTAGGGCCTTGCCTCAGTGTCAAAGGCTTCACTGTCACAGACCTTGAGTCTAAAATAACAGACAACTCATTCTTTTGCCTGGTACATTAGTCAAAGAATGGGAATTAGTCAAGCCTGACAATGGAGAAGAAGACTATTTAATCATTTTAACAGGCAGTTTCTTTACAATAGGATCCATAGTACTGTAACAAACCTTATTTGTAAGAGAGGTAATCCTAAATTATTTGGGTAGTTTGTGCTTAATTTTTGGTTAGTATTCAACAGTTGTCAATACAGTCAAGGAATCAAAGTACTTCAACACTGATGGCTTCTCCAGGGGCAAAGAATAAAGAAGTTATGTACTTACCATAACGTTCCATGTTTGTAGTCCATCTCACCTACATTCTTGCTGGATGGGTTCAGAGGTGATTCCTGGCTCTGACTCAGCTGATACTAAAGCTCGAGAGCTTTTACTGGCTCAAGGCTAACCCCTATTCAATGGTGCCTCACGGCAATTCCCCAGATCTTGTTTGCAAGAAAGTATCTAGGTACATAATAGTCAGCAACTATCAATAACTATACCCATACATACAGAATACTTTGCATTACTATCCATGCCAGGTGGATGGACAATTACAACCAGGTCAGACAGCATAATTGATAGTCCACCAGTTCCTTCAGAAAACAGGAAAGGGGAAGGGGAAAGGAGGGTGGGACACAAAAATGTAGGCGAGATGGACTACAAACATGGAACATTATGGTAAGTACATAACTTCTTTATGTTATGTAGTCCTATCTTTCCATAATTCTTACTGGATGGAATAGCATCCCTACCACCTTTATCCCGGGTCTCTCAAGTGAAGAGACTCTTCAGCACAGTGGACCCAAAGGATGACCTGTCCCAGGAGGCCAAATCCAATTTGTAATGAGTGACAAAGGTATGAGGTCTTGCCCAAGTAGCTGCTGCACAAATGGTATCAATTGGGAGTTTAAATCTAAAGGCATAAAAAGTAGAAACTGCTCTGGTTGAATGGCCTTTTACTTTGGTTGGCAATTGTTTGCCAGCAGCTTTGTAAGCAAAGAAATGCAGTCTGAAAGCCATTTAGACAAGGTGACCTTAGAAACAGGCAATCCTTTATTTTTATCTGAAAAGGAAACAAATAATTGGTCTGATTTTCGAAGTTCTTTAGTCCTGTGCAGGTAAAATCTGAGAATTCTGTGGACATCTAATTGGTGTAGTCTGTATTCTGATTTATTAGCATGATTTGGGAAGAAAACTGGTAGTTCGATAGTTGTGTTGAGATTATGCTCTGAACATACCTTAGGAAGAAAGGATTAGTTCTAAGTGAGACTCTATCCTTATGGAAAACAATGTAAGAAGGTTGAATGGTGAGGGCTTGCAATTAAGAAACTCTCCTAGCAGACATTATAGCCACTAAGAATAATGTCTTCCAAGACAAGAATTTAAGATCCGATATAGAAGAATAGGGTTCAAAGGGTGGAGAAATTAAAGATGTAAGAACTAGATTTAGGTCGCAGGGCTCCGGTGGTTGTCTGACTGGAGGTCTGAGAAGGAGAACTCCTTTCAACAACATTTTGCATAAAGAGTGGGACATGATTATATTTCCCATGTAAAAAACATGAAGAGACCAGCATACAATGGCACCAGATAATACTTTAATAAAAGTATTCTTTAAAGACCAACCAGTTTCGGCTGAATCAATACAAAGCCTTCATCAGTGTAAAAAAGTGACAAAAAAAGAAATACTTAAATATACAAAGAAATAAACATGTGATCAATTAAAGATGCTCATTAAGTCCTGGTTTAAAGAGACCTCCTAGCTTAACAATCCATTTTTTCTCCATAGTATTCAACAAGTCATGCCAACCCAATTTGTTATTCCTGGGTCTATTAATTTTGTCAATAATAGTAAAACTAAAATATGCATTTCTATGTGACAAAGTGTGCTTGAAAAGGGCATTGTTTCTTTGTGGTGTTTTATCTCACTAAGATGTTCTGATATCCTAAATTTCAAAGGTCTGAAAGTTTGACCTATGTAAAAGGCTGAGCAGCTATAACTAGCCAAATAAATCACCCAATCAGAGGTACAGTTGGCAAAAAATCTAATGTTAAAGACTTGAGGGGTGTGCTGACTGCTGAAGCTTCTGGTTTTTAATAGCCTGGAACAATGAATGCAATGGCCACAAGGATGGCACCCAATTAAGGGTTCACCTGATAATGTTGTTTGAAATGATTTGATATTGGGGGACTGCCCATGTTTGAAATGGTTGAAAAATGCAGCAAGATTTTTGCCTTTACGGAATGAAAAGAGACATCTGTCACTCAACAGTTCACTCAGTCTGGTATCACATGTCAAAATATTCCAATGTTGTTGAACAATATTCATTAATGCTTTGGTTTTGCGTCCATAAGTGGTAATTAGTCTCGGTGGCCCACCTCCTCTCTCACTCTTTTCTTTATAGAGAAGGAGGTTATCCCACGCCATATTATCCACCACATGTCTGGTATGTAAGACTTGACCCATTTTGTAACCTCTGTCCCTGAATCTAAGTACCAAATCATCTCTAAAGTGTTTGTAAGTGTTATTATCAGAACAAATATGTTTCATTTGCATAAATTGAGATTTAGGAATATTCTTACAAATATGGGGTGGATGAAAGCTGGTGGCATGGAGAAATTAATTATTTTCAGGATATTTATGGTACATTTCAGTGGTCAACATATGATTAGATGCACGGGAAACCAAAACATCCAAAAAAATTATTTTATTTTTGTCATAGTTAACAGTAAATTCAATTCCCCATTTGTTTTCATTTAAATATATAATGAATTCCAGAAGGTATTCCGTATCCGATCTCCATACCAGCCAGCAATCATCCAAATATCTTCTCCAGATGTCCATTTCTTCTATGTATATGTTATGGGAGTTATCCTAAATAATCTGTTCTTTAATGTATGCCATAAATAAATCTGCATATATTGGTGCAAAAGATGCTCCCATAGCTGTACCCTTTATTTGTAAGAAGCATTTTTCCCGATAAAAAAAGATGTTGTTTGTGAGCACATGTTTGGTCAAGCACAATAACAGAGTATTAAAACCAGGTTTGTACATTTCTGTTTTGTTTAACCATTTTTCTAAGGCTTCTAATCCTGCTCAATGTGGGATATTGGTGTAGAGAGATGTAACATCTAATGTACATAGCAACCATTCTGGTTCTAATTGTACTTCAGAAATAATCTGAAGAAATTCTGTAGTGTCCTTGATGCGTGCTCTGACACATTTTAGGAGAGGTTGCAAATATTTGGTTAGAAAAAGGGACAGAGGTTCAGTAAGTGAATTTCTACCAGAGACAATGGGTCTGCTAGGAGGATTCTTTAGATCTTTGTGTATTTTAGGCAAAAAGTATGTATATTGTGGACATGGGTTGGTTACTGTTAGTTGTATTCTGGTGTTGTTGCTGATAATGCCCTCTTCTACTGCTAAAGAAAGAAATTCATCAATTTTTTGTTTAAAGAAGGGGGTGGGGGTCAATGCTAAGGTGGGTGTAGTAGCGTGCGTCAGACAACTGTCTGTTGGCTTCTTTGTCGTACGTTCCCAATCCTGTATAACTACAGCTTCACCCTTATCGGCCCCAATTATGACTAACTCATGGTTATTAGCTAGCTTAATAATATTGTCTAAAGATGTTTTAGATGTATTATTAGCCATGGGGTTGTGTGTCCCTAACTGAAAGTGAAGATCATTGATAATGGCATTTTGAAATATGGAGACATTCTGATTCATAGGGGGTATAAAAGAAGATTTATGGTATCTGAAGTCATCAGTGATCTTTGAGGTTATCTGTTCCTGAAAAAATAATTTTAAATTAAGATTCCTGCAAAATGAAAGAATATCATTAACAAAATTTTCTTCAGAAACGAAAAAAAACAGGTATGAATGATAAACTTTTATTTAGGATTTCAGTATTAGAGGAGGTGAGGGCATGAGAAGAAATGTTAGTTATGTTTACATTTGTTCTTTGTGTACAAACATTTGGAGTAAGCTCTCCATATTGTCTACCTCTACGATGTTTCCTCCCCCCCCCTTGGTGTAAATCCTGTAAGGCAATAGAGTTCCTTCTTTTCATAGCTGGTGAGCCTGTGGCACCCACTAAGTCTGTCTCTAAGCCTGAGGATGATTCCTCACCTGATGTGTCAGTACTATGTGTGAGTCCCTTTTTTAAAATAGATTTAGTATGTTTCCTTTTGAAAGGTATCCGATTGTGTTGGATAAATTGGACATGTTTTTCTTTACCAAAATTAAAGGGGTCCCCTTTATTATAGTCCCCTAAATCCCTAAGGAACTTCTTTTTCTTTCTTTCCTTAAGCTGAGTTTCTAAAGTAATCAGCTCCTTACCTAAATTTTTAATACTACTGCGATATGTGGGTTGTCCTTCATACTTTTTTGCCATATCGCTTAGCTGGGTGATAGATTCTATCTTTTGGTCTATAATCCTGTTGTGGTGATTAGCTAATATCTCTAAAAATTTGAGAGAAGTTTCCTGTTGTACTTCTCCCCATTGTTTCAATAAAAGATCGTCAGGATTACTGACAAGTGGTTGTGTACGAACACGTAAACCATGTGGAGTGATACCTTTAGTTAAGTAAGCCCAGAAAAGCTTATAGTGCCAAACATTGTTGCGTAATGAATGCATGTGTTTATTTAAATTCAGAAAAATTGTCTCACAACTTTTAACTTTGGGGACAGCATCATTGTCTTCCACATTCTCTCCAAGTGTCCCCAGTCCAAAGACTGATAGGTCCTCCCTATCAGAAGCAAGGCCCTTTAATAAATTATCCAATTCCATAGTGTATCTGGAATGTATGTAGCTAACTAAAAGGGCCCAAAATTGAATCTCAAAAGATTGTCAAAATGGGAACCCAAAAGTTATAGAAAAAGACAGCCATATTAATATAATGATTGGAAACAGTATTCTTTTATAGCTCTAATATTGTATATAACAACGACCTTGGCCGATTCATACCTAGATCAATAAGCCCTAAGCCATCAAATGAAATGCTCACACTGATGTCACAAGAATTTAGTTCAGCCCAAAATACTGGGTAGTATATTATAGTAGGCCATAAGCAGATCCTTGTATGAGCCAATAAGCCCCAGGTCTATAATAAAAGTTTACCAAATCTGAATCTGATGTTATAAGAAATTTTTGGTTTGTTCCCAAAATAATGATTCAGCCGTGGCTTATATAGTGATAAAGTTGAAAACTACAATGGGAGTAAATGGTAAAATGCCCAGGTGCTGTGCCCAAAAGTCAAAAATTCGTAGAAATTAACTAAAGGTAATGATAATGATAAACAATGATATGGCAATTATAAGCTATCCAATGGCTGTCTATAAAATACTTTACTAATGTGTTAGTATCGATCTACAATCAAAAGGATCTATTCTTAGACAAAACATAAAATTATATATGAATATAAGTAGAAATATAGCTTAATGCTCGATGTATATCTGGTCATATAGGTTTGGTGAGACCCAAAACTTAAATCTACCCATCCAAAAAGATGGAATAAAGCTCCAGAACACATAGATCAAATATTTATGAAACTAATAACATAGATAACCTTCATAAGAAAGTTAATACCAGAACTTGTTTAACCAATCAATAGGATTATATTGTGTGAAATGCAATCTCCCCTAACTTTCTTGAAATGCAGAGTTTTGAATTTGTTAGTGCAGTAAAATTGTATATGCAACCTAAATTCAAACAGGCACAATACATAATAGGACTGATTTCAAAAATGAAAAAAAAAAGTTATAACAATCATAATTGTTACCAAACTAAATGTTTGTATAAATCAAGGTAGTCAATCAGCATATATAGGACCATAAGGCCATGAATTAATAAATCCAAGATATATATGTGTAAAAGCTTGCCAAACTTAAGCTGAAAAGCAAAATACCACATGCCTTAATTGCATAATACTGATTGAGCCATTGGCCAAATGCAATAGCCCCATTGACATAACTTAAATCATTGCCATTATCTGATTGATATGCAGGAAAACTCAAAATAGTGTCACAAGCGGTATTATACACAATCAGCATATCATATGAATGGTTACAGTTCCAAAAGCCCAATATTGGCGTAGGGAATGAAAAAAACATAAAATCCAAAATACGAAGGTTCATTCATATGGGCCAAAAGCTCTATTCCGCCCAAAAATAGTGGCTGGATGTATGAATGTTATTTAAAAAAAAAAAACAAACAGCCTGCCGTGGATATATCAATCTTGTTAAACTGCTGTTATTAAACAAATATCCCCTGCTTTATATAAGACATAAATATAATTTACCTTGGTGGTTTTGGACATTCCCCTAATCAAGTTTACATAAAGAGAAATTCAATTAATGTCTCAACGATTGAGCGCACACCCAACAGTAAAATTAACTGCCAAACAGAATAAAAAACATTGTTTTATATAACAAATCAAGACAAGTAGTCAGACAGTCCCAATAATCTGCTGAAGATAAATAGGATAGTTCTTGTTGTATAAATATCAAGCACTGTCCCTCATGGTTATATCACTCATGTGAAGCTACAGTATAAAAAATGCAGACCCGAAGGTACAGTATGAAGTATATGTCCCGTGGATGATTGCTGGTTGGTATGGAGATCGGATACGGAATACCTTCTGGAATTCATTACATATTTAAATAAGAACAAATGGGGAATTTAATTTACAGTCAACTATGACAAAAATAAAATAATTTTTTTGGATGTTTTGGTTTCCCATGCATCTGATCATACATTGACCACTGAAGTGTACTGGAAATTTCCCGAAAATAATTTGCTTCTCCATGCCACCAGCTTTCATCCACCCCATATTTGTAAGAATATTCCTAAATCTCAATTCATGCAAATGAAACGCATTTGTTCTGATAATAACACTTACAAACACTTTAGAGATGATTTGGTTCTTAGATTCAGGGACAGAGGTTACAAAATGGGTCAAGCCTTACATACAAAACATGTGGTGGATAATATGGAGTGGGATAACCTCCTTCTCTATAAAGAAAAGAGTGAGAGAGGAGGTGGGCCACCTAGACTAATTACCACTTATGGACGCAACACCAAAGCATTAATGAATATTGTTCAACAACATTGGAATATTTTGACATGTGATACCAGACTGAGTGAACTGTTGGGTGATAGATGTCTCTTTTCATTCCGTAAAGGCAAAAATCTTGCTGCATTTTTCAACCATTTCAAACATGGACAGTCCCCCAATACCAAATCAATTCAAACAACTTTATCAGGTGAGCCCTTAATTGGGTGCCATCCTTGTGGCCATTGCATTCATTGTTCAAGGCTATTAAAAAACAGAAGCTTCAGCAGTCAGAACACCCCTCAAGTCTTTGACATTAGATTTTTTTGCCAACTGTACCTCTGATTGGGTGATTTATTTGGCTAATTGTAGCTGCTTAGCCTTTTACATAGGTCAGACTTCCAGACCTTTGAAATTTAGGATATCAGAACATCTTGGTGAGATAAAACACCACAAAGAAACCAGTGCCCTTTACAAGCACACTTTGTCACATAGAAATGCATATTTTAGTTTTACTATTATTGACAAAATTAATAGACCCAGGAATAACAAATTGGGTTGACATGACTTGTTGAATACTATGGAGAAAAAATGAATTGTTAAGCTAGGAGGTCTCTTTAAACCAGGACTGAATGAGCATCTTTAATTGATCACGTCTATTTCTTTGTATATTTAAGTATTTCTTTATTTGTCACTTTTTTACACTGATGAAGGCTTTGTATTGATTCAGTTGAAACCGGTTTGTCTTTAAAGAATACTTTTATTAAAGTATTATCTGGTGCCATTGTATGCTGGTCTCTTCATGTTTTTTGGGATGTTTTTTATTTTGAGACCTTGCAGCTGCCGTACTCGCAGAGTTTATGTAATCTGGATTTCCCACGTAGCCAAAATGATAATTAGAGATGGCAGCTAACTGAGCTCTGATAGTTGCAGCTGCAGATCCTTCATGAAAAATAGATGCCAGGAAAGACAGGATAGACTCCGTAGGAGTAGAGATCTATGCCTTGGTATGCTGCCCAAATGGAGAACCTTTTCTATTTACTGGAATATAATTTCCTGGTGGAAGGTTTGTGTGAAGAAATCAGAATGTGTTTGACTGTAGGGGAAAGGGAACCACACCCGGCTATTCGTGGAACTAGAGCAGCCATGCTGTCAATTTCAGGGTTTGGATAATAGGATGGAACTGCTCTGATTGATGAATCAGGAGGTCTGGAGATGGTTCCAGAATCCATGGTTCCTCCAAAAGATAGGGCCACAGGAAGGGGAACTAGACTTGGTGAGGTCAGTAAGGAGCAATGAGGATCAGGGTACTCCAACAGTTTTGCTTTCTGAATTAGTTTTGGAATGAGAGGAAAGGGTGGAAAAGCATAAAGGAGCCCCGGAGGCCAATTGTGGACCAGAGCATCCCTGGGTGACATTCCCGGATGGGGAATTAGGGCAAAGTAGCTGCTGCATTTGATGTTCATGTACGTGGTGAATAGGTCACAGCAAGGCTGGCTCCATTTGCGAAAAACCTCTTCCGCAACTTCTGAATTCAGGGACCACTCATGAGGCATCAGAATTGCTCGACTGAGTTTGTCTGCTATCACACTGGACTTCCCCAGGATGTGCGTTGCTACCAGAAAGCGTTGAGTGTCCATCACCCTTTTCCATACTCTTAGTGCCTCTCGACATAGTGAGTAGGATTTGGTTCCTCCTTGCTTGTTTATGTACCACACTACAGACATGTTGTCTGATTGAATCGCAATTGTCCCAGTGGGAAGAGAACTGTGAAGTGCTTGCAATGCATATAGCACCGCTCTCATTTCCAGAACATTTATGTGCAAGTGGTTCTCATGATCCTGCCAAGTACCTTGGACTGTCATTTCCAGATAATGCCCCCCCACCCTATCTGGGAGGTGTTCGTGATCAAGACTGCATTTTCTTGAGGGGGAGCAAGTGGGTGACCTAGATGAAGTTAATCTGTATGTAACCACCATGTTAGATCCTTCTTGCAGGAGTTTGTGATGAGTATTTGGTGAGATAGGGGGAGAGCCTGCATTGACCACTGGGCAAATAGTAGCCACTGAAGTACGCTCATGTGCAGACGGGCTAGGGGAACTAAGAGTATGGTGGAAGCCATAGTCGCTAGGACCTGAAGGACTATCCTGGCCCATACTCTGTCTCTCTTCAACAAGAATCTGACTTGGTTTTGTAATCATTCTATCCTTTCTGGTGTCAGCTTTGCTGTCATAGTGGTTGAGTCTATTTCTGAGCCTAAGAATACAATGTGCTGCGATGGAGATAAGGCTGATTTTTTTAGGTTTACTGTAATTCCTAATCTGGCGCACAAGGACAGAGTCTCGTCCCTGGTTCTGATTAGTTGGTGCTTGGTGGTAGCAGTGAGGAGCAGGTCGTCTAGGTATGGAAACACCTGGAATCCTTGACGTCTCAGGTGAGCCATTACCACTGCCATGCATTTGGTGAACACTTTGGGGGCTGTAATGAGGCCAAAGGGCAGTGTTCAAAATTAAAAATTACTGGCTTCCAGTCAAAAGCGTAGGTGTCTTCTGGAGTGCCTGTCCATTTTGATGTGGTAGTACGCATCCTATTGAGCACATCCAATTGTCTTTCCCGATAAAGGGAAATATAAACTGCAGAGTGATCATTTGGAACTTCGATTTCTTTACAGACTTGTTGAGTTTGCTGAGATCTAGAATTGATCTCCGGTCCCCTGTCTTTTTTGGAAATAAAAAGAATCATGAGTAAGTTCCGGATCCTATTTGCTCTGTGGGGACTTCTTGGATGACTCTTTTTTGCAGCAATGAAATGACCTCTGATGTTGCACAGTCCAATTGAATGGGTGGCACATCTGGTAGAGACTGGTTTACCGGGGGATCAGAAACAAATGGAATAAGGTAACCTCTGGATATTATGGTTTGTACCAAACGATCTTGGGAAATTTCTAGCCAGGTGCTTGGGTACAGTGAAAGACGACCCCCGACTGCCTCCAGAGATGGACAGTTGGGCAATCCATCAGGGGCGATGGAAGGGATGATCAGAGAAAGTATCTCTATCTCCCTGATGTTGCAGACCTCCTCTGCTGCAAGGGTGGCATCTTCCGTTATATTCTCCTCCTTTGCCTCTAGGGGAGGGTTGATCTTGTGCCTGAGGGAAACCTTCCTGGGATTTACAGAACATTTTCCCTCTTGTTTGGGGATAAGGTCTAGAAGGAAGGGAGAAATGGACTCTGACAGCAGATAAGGTTTTCCCTTCCTGCTCGCATCTGTTCAAATTTTCTTTTACCTGTGATCCAAAAAGAGTTTAACCATCAAAGGGGATGTTGGTAAAGTAAGACTTAAAGGATTCCATGACGTTACACAGAGGCATCGAGGAATGTCTCCTAAGAGAAGTTCCTGCTGCAGCTGCCCTGCTTGCTCCGCCTGCTGCATAAGAAATCAGCCTCATGGAGAAGTTAGCTATAGATGTAAGGGTGAAGAGCTGGGCAGATACCTTGTCCGAGGATCCCGAAGCTACTGAACCCTGAAGGGTATCTCCCAACTCCTTCAGGAGATCCCTTTGAAGTTTAGTAAAATGGGACAGGTAATTCAGCAATCGTAAGGTAAATGCTACTGAAGAGAAGGTATGCTTTCCATAACTATCCATCATCCTGGACTCCTTATTAGGAAGATGGATATTAGAAGATGTCTTGGACAACTCCTTTTTTCTGGCCACTGCTACCACCATAGCATCAACAGGAACTCCCTTAGAAAGAAAGGACATCTTCCGGAGTGGTCATAAATTTGTTTGGCCTCCTGGGGACATGTTCCACTGTGTCCGGGGAGGTCCAGGCTTTTAGGGATATGACTCCCAAAAGCTGGTCATTAGGCAGTGTCACCCAGGAGGTGGAAGGTCGGGAACCAAAGACCTCAAGGTACACTGATTCATCCTCAGTAGGGTTAGAGGTCTTCCAATCGCCCCTCTGTCTAACGATTTCAAGGATTTCAGAAAAGGAGACATCCACAGAGGAGATCTGGGGGACCCTTCTGACTCATCCAAATCAGTGTCTGGCATGACAGACTCAGGTGAGTCAATGTGCTTCCTCTTACAAAGTCTCTTCCTAGGAAGCTTTCCAGTGGGATAATCTGGGGAGGTCTTGGAAGATGGGACACCTCCAATGGGGGCTGCTTGAGTCTCTGGTTCCCTATGCTGAGGGGGTGGCGGGGGAGAAGAGGTTGCTGCCGGCTGCTGGTGAGACATCGGGACCAAAGGCAGGGCTTTGGCACTGGACAAAGCTTTTTCTATTGCTTTGAAGGCCTTTCCAACCTGCTCCGATGATGACCTCCATTCCAAGGAGATGGAAGGTTGCCTCCAAGCAGGAGGGACAGGTTCCGAAGCAGACGTGGGAACCAGGCTCAGTCGAGCTGAAGCACCGAGAGGAAGGGTCAGTTCTGAAGAAAAGCCGGGGTGACTATTCCTCTCAGAGTCGACTTGAGAGCATTGGCTCCCAGATCCCTCGGCTCCAGACTGAGCTGCTGAGGATAGTGTTATCAGTTCCGAGGAAGCAGAAAGAATTCTCAGAACCGAAGGATCCAACATGGAAGGACCCAAAGTGTTTGGCTCCGACAGCGAAGCACTTGGAGGAGGAGCAGTAGTCTGTAAATAGGACAGCTCCGAAGCCTTTGGGTCCAGAAGAGCTAACTTTTTAGCCAGAGCAGGGTCACAGAGCAGCCTCTTTACCACCTGCTCAATGTCCTCATCTGAAAGTGTCCTGGAGGAATGGGTGGAGACAGAAGGAGATCTACTCCTCTCTAAAATAGGAGACCTCAACGTTGGTGAAACAGGGTCGATAGCTGGTGAGTGTCTTAATACTGAAGGTTGCCTCGACACCAAAAAAACTGATGGCACTGAGACAGAAGAAGCGGAATTGGAGCCAGAACTCCTTGGCTCTGTCGCTTTAGACTTTTTAGACAGCTCGGACACTGGAACCAAAGATTTTCTCTTCACAGTTTTGGGAGCTGTCTGACCAAGTTCCAGCTGTTCCTGGAAGGAACCAGTCATAAGAACCCTGTCTATTAATTTACGTTACCTGTCATTAAGAACCCTAGTACTGAAGGCATGGCAAAAGGTACAGGGTTCTTGTAAGTGAGCCTCTCCCAGACAGTACACACAGCTAGTGTGACTGTCAGTCAATGAGATTTTTTGTGAATACTTGTCACATTTCTTGAACCCCGAAGGGCGGGGTTCCTTATGTTCTCTGTCTTTCTCTTTGGACATGCTGACAAGAAAACAAGGCTAACAACAATTTTCAATAACAACAGCACTAACTATAACTAACAGCAAAGTTATAAAGAGAAGAAAAAGTTTTTTTTTTTTTTTTTTTTTTTTTTTTTTTAAGGAAGAAGGACTAGCTCTCAGGGAGGAAAGGCCCTCTAATTTAAATGGGCAACTATGGTTCTCTAACTTAAACGGGCTGTACAATCCTAAAAAAGTGGAATAGGGGATCAAGCACTCAACCACAATCACACGGGTAATAACTAACAACTATTAAAGGTAGAAAGTGAAGAAAAAGAATGAGAAAGAATAAGATTTATCAAAAATCTTCTACTTAGCCAACGAGCCAGTAAGGAGACAACCTCGAAGCTTTCATGGCAAATGAGATCTGGGGAATTGCCATGAGTCACCATGGGATAGGGGTTAGCCTCAAGTCACTAAACGCTCTCGAGCTTTAGTATCAGCCGAGTTGGAGCTGAGAATCAGCTCTAAACCAATCCAGCAAGAATTACAGCGAGATAGGACTACATAACATCAGACGGTTTCAACACTGATACCATTGGGACTGTAGATTCAGAAGGCCTCATTGCTAAGAAGAATGGACCAGATTCTGCAGAACCAGATTTTGCAGGCAATGATTTTTTTTTTGCAAAAGTAAACTGGTTCTCCCTATGTCTACGAGCATATGCATAAATCTGTCTGCAAATAGGACACTTAGAGGTATTATGTTCCTCAGCTAAATAGATAACATATACATTATTTTCTGAGTGAAATTAGAGCACTCTAGCAAAAAGAGAGAAACAGTGAGAAAAGGATATGGTTAGTAGCTTCTCATTTTAATTTTATTTTATTTTTTATAGCATACACAATCTGTTAATGTGGAGCTATGTTTAAAATGAAAAGCAAGAAATCTACTAACGTGAATATTATTGCAAAGAGATATAAATGTTTCACATAAGGAAAGAGATAGTAATAAAATAGTGCAGGCTAGTGAAAAGGATAAGGTCTCACAAAAGTTTGAGGCAAAGCAATGCTAAATTGCTAAAACAGGTTGGCGCCATTTAAAAATTTCTTAGTTGTAGTACAGCAACAACATTCTGGAGGATTATGAAACAGGTAATCTGTCAATTTGCAAAAGCACTCTTTTTGAATATTAGTCAGTCAAAAAACAATGGCTGAAAACAACTTATGCCAATCACTGAAGTTACACTTTTCACCACAGCTGGATGACCTTTGAGATAATATATTCACATTAAAGGGATATGAGGTATCCCCCATATGAGGTGTACATTTGCTTTCAACCAAATTGCATTTGACAGAACTGTGTTTGGTAGACCAAAAGGAATCCTTGGGTAATGACCTACCTGGGAGAGTTTGGCTTGCCACATAGTTGTGACGCATGCATCTTTAGTCCCATGAGTTACAACAATGACTTTCTCTTCTCCTCAGTTTTAACTGAAGTATTTTGATTTAGATCCAGTGGGAATTATGACTTTTAACATCATGTACTTGAGTTCTGTCATTTTTATTATGTTCTGTTTATCTATAATAATGTTGTAATTATAAAAAGAGAACACTTTCCATTCTATTACACCTGTAACTGTCAGAGGCACTCATGTCCATGGTGACATGCTGAGTGCACTCTCACCTGCCTGCCTGTTAAATGATTTGTGAATAAGTATGTAACTGGATGCAACAGGCAATTCCTATAGAGAACATGGTCCACTAGTAGACTACCTATCTACCTGCCTTCTGGTATACTGGAAACTTTGATGCTGCTGAACTGTACCTCAATCAAAATAAAGTAAAGTGGCGGTACAATTACCTTAAAAATGCATTGGAGATACTTGTCTAAATTACAATCAGTATGCATTATTTCTCCAACAGGTTTTGACAGTACATCAAGTGTACTGACAGTGGCACTAGAACTAATGTCAGTGAAGACAGTGATTCTATTTGGGGTAGCAGCAATATAACCACTCTATAGGTTTAACACCATGAAATCTTCATGGGAAGATAGCCTCATCAAAAAAGACTTTGCTCTCAGTGTTACCCGTGAATGACCTTCATCCTGCTGCATAAATGATAGTCCCTTCAAACATTTTGTTTTTGGAGTTATAGTGCTGCTGGAAATCTGTGGCACACAATTTAGCCCTGATGGAGTAGAAATACTGATAGACTTCTATAATGGGTTTTTAGTCCCTGATGAAGAAGCCTTTGTATGTACAATTCTAAATCACAGTAGTTGGCAGTCTTTTCCTCTATTTTTGTTCTCATATTTATGTTGGCTTTGTCTCCTTGAAGTATCAAATATGTAATCTTATTTTTCATTTTCTCTAACTTGCTTAATTTTTTTGCTGTGGAGGACAGACCTCTAGAGTTTTCTAGTTTTCATTGCTGTAATACAAATAGGGCATCCACAGTGGTGTAGCAGTTAGCATTGCCACCTCACAGCAAGAGGTTCTCCGGTTCGATCCTCGGCTGGGGTGCCTTCTGTGTGGAGTCTGCATGTCCTCCCTGTGGTCGCTTGGGTTTCCTCACGGTGCTCCGGTTTCCTCCCACATCCCAAAGACATGCTGTAGGTGGATTGGACACTCTAAATTGGCCCTAGGTGTGAGTGCGTGAATGTGTGTGCCTTCTGTGGAAGGTTGGGCGCCGGGCTGGCAACTCGACACTGTAAAACTCCACTGCCAATCATGAGCAGATAGGTGATCCGCTGTGATGACCCCTAACCGGGAAAAAGCCGAAAGAAGAAGAAGAATTGCTGTAATACAAATGTGGCAGAATTCACATTCTAAGATGTTCTTGGTAGTTCCAAAATAAAACCGATACCTTAAATAATTGCCTAGGTTTTGTCTGCCACTTGCAGTTAAATGTATTAATGGAATTTATTCAAGGTGACACTACCAAAAGTCCTATATCCAGAATTTTAAATCTGAGGTAAAAATCAGAAATTCATTAAACTTCATTACATTTCTAAACAAATACAAAAGAAGCAAAGAGAACTGATCCATTTAAGAACAATAGCAATACCAAATAGCTTCAAGTATTTTTATTATGGTTAAAAGACAAAGTTACACATGGCAAGAAGTAAACTCCATGTGAAGATATAAATTGATTTTTACCAAGGCATGCATAATGGCTAACCTAGTGGGAGAAGCAGAATGTGAAGGAGGAATCACCTGCTGAGAGAAAAAATGTACAAGGCCAATGAAAGATGATCAAGAACTCATAACGTGCTACCTGCTGTAAAAATCATTTTCTAGGTAAGATATGAAACTAAAAAAAAAAGAAAAAAGTATTAAAGATGATGTGTTTGAAAGTTATGCTTTATAAAATGTCCCTATACTGGAACCGTGATGCATGAAAAATGTCAGAGAAAAAAAAACAAAAGGAAAGACATCACACCAGTCTGCAAACAAACCACAACCCCCACAATGTCCTGGTTTAAATTTCAGCCTTACCTAGCTAATCCACAGAATAGACACACAAAGCCCCATCTCACCAAACATCAACAGATATATCTAGAATATATATGACACTTAAAACACAACTGTAAATATTTTACAGTTACCATTTTACTTTTCTAATTTTCACATCAGTGCTCCGTTAGACCCATAACTATGCAATCTGCTTATATCTAATATGTATAATATGCATATGTACAATTTAACATTACTGCATGTTGAAATAAACTTCACTTACATAGTTAGTGATGCCAGTACATCTACATATTGTTTAGAATTAATATTCTTCTGTTTTTGTTAGCAGGCCACAGCTGGAAATAAACCATTCACAAACATCCAACAAACAAGTAAGTAGATAAATAAACATTAGTGCTAATAAACCCTCTTTTTGAAAGCAGTATTCTTACAGATAATAAAGTAGCCTTATTTTACTCACCGAGTTTCCAAGTAAATGTTGTATTAAGTTTCATTACCCAGCTCTCTGGCATGCATTTCTGTTTCATTGCAGGGATACTGTAAGTTTGTGCTTCCTCAAACTCCTGAAGATGTACAAAACAGGCTGATGCCCACACAATGCAAGCACTGATGTGCATAAGCAAAGTATTATATACCAAAAACTGCAAAGTGGTAATTTCCAGCTTCTTTGAAGTGATGTTAGATTTCCAGTATCTGTAAGCAAGTGGAAAGCGATATACTTGAAATAGATGTGGTATTCTGCAAAACGCATATAAGTGCAGTACACTGTCATTTTGGTTGTTATTCCAGCCTCGGACTGAAATATGAATCCATGCAAATACCTCCCATGGAAAGCAGCTGAATAAATCAATGAGAAAGTTGGTCTTCACATAATTTTTAGCAGTTAGAACTGTGTTAGTTACTAGCCTGTTATCCTTGTAAAAGGCAATACTGAAATGGAAGTACATGTCCAACCAGCAGACAGTATCTAAAATATAAGAAATTATCCATAGTCCTCTGTTTGTGTGAAGAAAGGCAAACTGCACGGAGGTAACAACAAAGACTAGGATTGCCAAAACGAGACGAAACGTTTCCCACACAACAAGCAAATGGTTCTGTGGTGTAACTGCTTGCCTGTCAAACAGAAAGTATGCTTAGATGCTATAACTGTCACATACATTCTTTTAAAAGCACACATGCATAAGCAAGTTTACTTTCAGCCTTCTCTTTCAATTATTTTAGCAGAAACAGGAAACTGGAAAAAAGATTCTTCTTTTTTTAATCCTTAAAACTAAACATGCATGTCATATATTCAGTTAAAATAGGAGCAAGATCCTTAACTGCACTAACATGCTACTTCAACATATTATTTACTGACAACTACAATTACTCCTTGGAAAGAGTCGCCATGAGATTTAGAATTATTTTTGTAGCATAAAGTGGCAGCATGTACTTGTACCAGCAGATCTTTGAGAATGATTCTTACAGCAGATTATTTATTTATTTTTTTATTTATTTTACATTTGTTTATAGGGAAAGTCCAACTGGGCAGTGCTGCCCGTTTTCAGTGGAGGCCCGGGGAGAAAAGCTTCACATGGTAAAACCATAAGAAAATATGAGAAAAGAAAGAAAAGAAGATATTTGTACAGCAGCAACATTAGATACACGCAGTAATAATTGTACAAAGTTATACAGGCAATACAAAAATTTCAAGTGACAGTAACGATCTCACAAGATTCATTGTGCTTAATCATTTTACTCTATTTGAACAACTAAACAATGGGCAAGAGGAAGTTCACTCCTATCTACAATGTTCACAAGACAGGCAGTACCATTACTTAACTCTCTGTTTAAATGTTATGGAATTGTTTAAGGGATATACAGAGTTATAATATTAAGAGTAAAGGATGGCAGGGATGGTCACCCGGCAGTGTAAACCTTGGCTCAAGATGATTGTCACTGTTGAAGTGACACCCCGACCCCATGTGGAAAATATGAAAAAGGGGTTTAGGATGGATGGATGGACTAATGTGGAGTTCTAGGCCTCTGGTGTTTGGGCTGGCTGAGGCCTGCCCCTGGCAGGATGACCCAAATGTGATGACTGCAACAGTGAATACACTCTAACATCTACATTTATGCTAAGTGTACATAACTGTACTTTTCTCCTGCTGTTTCTCAAAAGTAATGCAGCTAAGTAAAAGTTATGCAGAAGTAATACACCTGGACTGTCCTGCAAACACTGAAGCTAACCTTTATGTTGCATGCACATACAAGTTTACATTTTCTACTTCGAAGAGGAGCTGGGGAAGCTGTGCAGTGCCTGAACACAGACTGGTCTGCAGAAGCTGATAACATGCATGCCCTGCACATGATGCCATCAGGAGTAAAAAAAATTCAAAAACAAACCCAGGAAATTCGGTCTGGCCCCATAAGTGTTTTTGGCCTTGGTGCCTTGAATGTTTTGGGAGATTTTGAGGGGAGAGTGTTGTTGTTCAGTATATGAAATTAATATCTGGGAGAGGGAGTGGAGTTTCAGCTAAATTTGTATGCTAGCAGATAGGCAATGTTATTTGTTGGCATATTTACACAGCTGGGTATAGTTTCTGATGTGTATTACATAGGGGCTTTTTGGTGTTCACTTGGTGGCTGATTTTACCCCATGTCTGGCTTTGTGGTCTGGGTCTGGAGTTCCTTTAGTTTTTTTTTTGGAATCTTGGAGTTACAGCATGCAAAGTTTATTTTAGGATTGTCTATATTAGGGTTCCACTGTAGGAGGTTGTTGAATTTTGGAAATTTCTGAGGAAACAGATGCAGCTATTTACAAATACATAGAATTTGGCACTGAAGGATTTTGCATAAACAGTGGGGTCAGGATGAAAGGGGCTTTAACATTTAGCTAGTTCATCATAGTTTAAGATTCACCTTCACATAGTCTTTAAACACAGAGGTACTGCAGGTTGTTCCAGGCTTCAGTTGCATGGTAAGTGCGACTGATTTTAGGCCTGATTTGACCAGAGAAGAAGTGTAACATTGATGCAGAGCAAAGCTGTCCCATATTGGTGAGGACTAAATCTGGGATTTTGTTACTTTTCGTTGAGGTGCAGACCCAGGGACTTTGGAATGAGTTCCAGAAATTTCTGGGCATGTTTGAAGATGAGTAAATCTGTCCTAGTTTGAGGTAGTTGAAGTCTCTTAGGATGGTGTTTCTTTATATAGATTCTGTACTAAGTAGAAGGTGTGGGCCAAAGGTGACATGGTGGTTTTGTAGTAAACTATGATATAAGGGGTTTGGGTGTGGAGGAGCTCCTGGCCTTTTCAGTCTGAAGGTTAAAATTTTTTTGAATACGTAAACACCGCTACCTTTAGTGCTTTTGTCTAATGTGCTGGGTCTGAACATGTGGTAGGCATTGAAATGCTGAAGTGAGTGCTTCCATTGGTCTGAAACCGGGTGTCTGGCATATCAGTGTAATTGATTCAAGCAGTACTTGCAGGAAGTAAAATTTTAAGTCTTGAAGCTTTGGGCAGCAGCCAGATTATTTCATGCTGAAAGCTGTCTTAAGAGGGCAGACAGGGATTTAAGCAACATATCCCTGTGGTCGAGTGGGTTTCCTCCGGGTGCTCTGGTTTCCTCCCACATCCCAAAGACATGCTGTAGATGAATTGGATACTCTAAATTGGCCCTAGGTGTGAGTGCATGCGTGTGTGTGTGTGTGTGTGTGTGTGTGTGTGTGTGTGTGTGTGTGTGTGTGTGTGTGTGTGTGTGTGTGTGCGTGCATGTGTGTGTGTGTGTGTGTGTGTGTGTGTGTGTGTGTGTGTGTGTGTGTGTGTGCCTTCTGTGGAAGTGTGGGTGCCGGGCTGGCAACTTGACTCTGTAAAACTCCACTGCCAATCATGAGCGGACAGGTGATCCGCTGTGGCGACCCCTAACTGGGAAAAGCCGAAAGAAGAAGATTGTTTGGTACCTTTTGGAGATTTTGTCTCAGATCTAATCTACAGAAAATGTATCCATTTTAGTAGTAAGATGAATAAGAATTTCACAACTGTAAGCTTCAACATATAGCACAGGATAACACCATATGTGCTTCCCATGTTTGCATCTTTCCATACATCTGTGCATTTAAATTCTGATGCAGAATGCATATTGATTCTGTATGACTTTTTGAACTGTGCTGGGGACAACTATGTTGATAATTATACTGTATGAGTCTGTGTGATCAACATAAATGCTCTAGGTCTGATTCACTGAAGGTTTACTTCATGCTTACTTTGCATATCATTATGCAGTTTATCTAAGGAAGGAGAACTAATTATGTTAGTTCTGCTCCTACCAAATTTTAGCAGAGATGATTTTGTATATGTCAAGTATGATGACATCAGAAATGTCGATTCAGTTTTGCCCTCTAGCACTTGTAAACTCAATCACATTCCAGCTAGGTTGATCAAATTGTGTCTTGATTTTCTGGGACCAATCACTCTTCAAATGTTCAGTTCTCTCTGAGATATGGGGTGCTTCCATTGATCTAAAAGGACGCCTTAGTTTATCCCACTCTCCAAAAGCTGTTTCTGGACTCAAATCTCCATGGGAATTATCACTGAACCTCTAAAGTTCTTTTTAAAGGTAATGTTATCAAGAAAGTTTATTTACAGATGTGTTCTTATCTTATGTCTCATAACCACTTTGACCCATGTAATTCTGGTTTTAGATCTAGGCACAGTACAGAAACAGCTCTAATTTCAGTTTGTAAATAATTGTGACATGGTCAGAGATCAAAAGTTATATTCTTTTCTGGTCCACCTCAGTCTCACAAGTAGCGCTTGCTGTTATGGATCATTTCGCCCTGACTGAGCAACTTAAGAGTCTGATGTGCTGTCACTGGCACTTTGGCTAAATAACTTGCTTCGTACATGCTGAGCCACTCACAGAGGCTGGTATCTGTGGTTAAGTCCTCTATGAGTGATTAATGGAGTGCAGGGTACCACAGAGCTCACTTGTGATACCACTATTATCTGGGTTGTATATACTGCCACTGAGAGAGCAAATTCAAAGGAGGGGTATTCCTTATTAATCTTATGCTGATACTCAGAGTTTTCCCTCCTTTACTTAGGAATCTGTCCATGACTTTACTATACCTGCATACTGACTAGAGTCTTTTTTACATAGGATGATAGAAAATCAACTTTTGTTTAACTCTGCAAAGATCAAGGTGCTACTGTGGCATGCCATTCTATGCCCTTTGTATACCCCTCTCTTTTTTCCTCTTTAATATATGGTGAAAATAACTGGAATTTGCCTCCCAGGTTGGAGGTATGGGTGTAATCACTGACAAAAGGCTCACACTAAAGGACAAGGTACTAGCTGTTGTCAAGACTTCTTATTTTCATTTAAAGAAGGTCTCCCTGATTTGAAACTTCAAACGGTCATCAAATAAGGTACAGTGGTTCATGCCTTGGTAATGACAGGAGTGGATCACTGCAAATCCCTTTATCTTGGATTGTTAGAGAGTCCATGTGACTACAGGGAGTAAAGAATTTGGTAACACTATTGACAGAACTCCTCTTCCAGTCACATTACTCTTGCCAACAGATACCTGCACTGACTGCTGGTTAATGCCAGATCAATGAATAAGATATTGGTGCTTACTAACTGGGACCTAACTCCTCCATTCCCTTCCTTCTCTCTTAGCTCTCTTCTCTTTATTACGCTATTTCACTTATTTCCCCTTATACTAAGTATTATAACTAAACTAATTTCTGTAATCCTTTCTACCTCCCCATCTAAAATTATCCTAAAGCATGTAAAGAACCTGTCAGTTTAAACTTTGCACATAGTATAATTTGTTTAGTGTATCATTTTGAGATGCTGTCCACACTCCATACACTTATTCTATAATGTATTGCAGTTTTTACCATGATATTAATAAAACTGCTTTTTTAAACTTTTCTGTTTTGCCTTATTATAGAAAATATAAGCTGCATATTTTCACTCTGTCTATTGGCAGCTGCTTAATGTTTGACTGTACAGAAAATAAAAGCTATATCACTTCACTCTCTTTACTGCCAACAGCATGCATGTATTGTTTTTCTATTCAGTTTTTATAAGTATGCATAAGCTATGTATTTTACTCTTAGCAAACTGTCCCTAGTCCATGTCATGGATGAAAAGGGTCTTTGGACCAGTTCACGTACCTGTTCATCAAATAAATAAATAAATAAATACATAATAAATAGTCAGATAAATCAGTGGAACTAGACTGGGGAACTGCTAATTTTACTGAATGTGAGGGAACAAAAAGGACCAAGAGGATATTTTTCACCTATTAATCTAGATATTAAGATCATGGTGTAGGACTAAGCATTACACTGGAAAGGGAGCTATCCATTTTGAGAGATGAAGGACAGGGGCAATGTGTTAAAAGAAAACAGTCAGCAGCTATCTGGCAGGTTTTGTCAATGTTTCTAAAGAGAAAGGAGAAGGACGGGAAAGGACAGCATGAGTGGTACTTCCTTCTTGTTCTTCTTTCAGCTTTTCCCAGTTAGGGGTTGCCACAGCGGAACTCCGGTCCACTAATGATTGGCAGTAGATTTTTACGGTGCCGAGGTGCCAGCTCAATGCCCAACCTTCAACGAAGGCACGCCCATTCACGCATGTCTTTCGAACGCCACTCGAACGCGGGGAGGACCTGCAGACTCCACACAGAAGGTGCTCCAGCCGAGAATTGAATGGGAGACCCTCTTGCTGTGAGGCATGGTACTTCCTAACATCATAAAATGCATGTGAGCATAGGTGTTTACTAGGCTAATGACCACATTTAAGCCTAGACATGCATCCCAAATCTCTGAAAAGTTCTGATACCCCTGATAAGTGTAAGCATGGGCCTGGGAGATGAATCATTTACAAGTTACCTGTTTGCATCAGAGACATAGGTGCCAAACCAGGGATAAATTTCCAGTTTCTAATCCAATTGTCCAAGTTGTACTTGAATTGGATTAGGGGGGAACTCTGCTTCACATGGATGGGAAGCCTGTTCCATAGACGGGGTAGTCTCTGGGATACATACCTATCTCTCCAGCAGGTTCTAGAATGGGTAATTCTGGTACTGTTTGTTTTGTGGATATGCAGGAGGTCCATTAGAGTGGGGTCTGGCAATGCTCTGTATGCCAGGCATGGATCACCCCTCAAAATCCTGTAGGAAACAGAAAACAGGGATAGGGCCTTGAGGCAGTCTGCATAGGACATATTACTTACGCCCTGTATTCTTTTAGTGAGGAACCTCTGTGGATGTTCCAGTTGTTGCATATGCCTGGTTAGGTACATAACAAAGGGGGCATTGTACTCAATGATAGGTCTGTTGAATGCTGAATACAGTGGAACAATGACTTCCTTGGACCTAGATGCCATACCTTTGTTTATAAGTTGTGCAACATAGAATGATTTCCTCACCACTGTAGATATGTGGTGATCAAAGGCTAGATTACTATCCATGTGTGTCCCTAAGTCCCTGACGACTGGCTCAACTCTAAGGGGTGTGTTGTCAATATGATAGTTACCAGGGATGGATGACTTCCCAAAGGATACTATTACGCATTTCTTGGCATTTAGTTTTAGTCCATGACTCTGACACCAGTTGTTTGTCTGTGTCAGGCCCTCCTGGAGAACATTTGTTTCAGTGTGAGATTCAATGACAGCTCCTAATTTGCAATCATCTGCAGATTTAGTCAGCCAGAGACCACTGACATTGGCCTTGACTTCTAAGAAGTAAATGCCAAAAAGGAGTGGTCCAAAGACTGATCCCTGAGGGACTCCACTTGTGACTGGCCTCTTTGTAGAGGTGGACTCCCCAACTCTAACTTCCTGAGTCCTGTCTGTGAGACAGTTGGCAATCCACCGAGTGACATACGGGTTTGTACCTAACTGCTTGTGTTTGTCAGCAATGCCTGAGTGGGGTATTGTGTCAAATGCCTTGGCCAGGTCAAGGTAGGCAGTCGGAACAATTTCTCCTTCATCCATTGCTTTGGTGACCTTCTCAAAGAAGTCCACCAGGTTGATTAGGCATTATCTGCCCTTGACGAAACCAAACTGGGTTGGGTCCAGTGTCTAGAGGTTTACTATATCTCTACTGATCATCTCCATGATAATTCTTTCTATGGCTTTACACACAAGACTAGTGAGACTTATCATTCTGTAGTTCCCAGGGTCTGTAGATGGCCCACCTTTGCACCGAGGGATGACTGTTGCCTTTCTCTGTTCATGAGGTACAATGCCTGGTTGAAGGCTACAGTTAAATAGTAATTCCAGAGGCCCTGACAGGTCATGTTTCATGCTATTTAGAAGGCATCCTGGGATATTGTATGGGCCCATTGATGCAGTGTTCTTGGTCTTAGAGATAGCATTAAGGACCTGTTCCCTAGTGATAGTAGGGGGAGTTATATCTGATGATATTTCCTGAGGGAAAGTTGAGGGGGAGAGAGGAGTAAAGCTGGAGCTGAATTTATCAGCCAGGAGGTTTGCTACATCTTCTGGCTCAGTATGGGTGGCTCCATTTACAATGAGCTCTGCACACAATTGTGTATTGCCTTTGAGGTTGCAGACTTAGCTAAAGAATGCTTTGTGGTTGTCCTTGGCCTGGGAGACCAAACTTACCTCAAATTTGGCTTTGGTAGACTTTATTTTTCCTCTGAGTTGTTTGTTTAGTTTAATAAGAGTGCCTTTATCCTGCTGGGTGCTGCACCTCCTAATTTTTGCCATTATTTTCTTCCTCCTGTTATACATCCAATTGATTTTGTGATCCCACCAGGGTGGCTTGTTTTTTGAGTTAGTTCTGTACTTCTTCCAGGTGAGTACAGCTACCTCTATGCAGTTATTAACATGCTTGTACAGGGTTTCTGTGAACAGTTCTGCATAGGCAGAAGTGCTCTCAGGGTTTATAGGGGCTTGAAATTTTGCCAGGTTCTCACTTAATAGCAGGAGGTTAGCCTTAGAATAGTTCCTGAATATTCCTGGTTTAGTTGGGGGTCCAGGTTTTATTTTTCCTTCAAAGGAGACCATTTTGTGGTCTGACCTTACCAGGGAGAGCATTACAGTAGGGGGTGTGCAGCACTCTCCCATATTAGTGAGGACCAGATCCAGTATGGTTACACCCCTGGTTGGTGTATTGACTATCTGGTCCAGGGAGTTTTTGTTTACAAAATCCAGGAATATCTATGCACGTACATTTGATGTTGTATAGGATTCCCAGTTAATAGTGGGGTAATTAAAGTCACCCGTGAATATGGTACGGGATTGGATGGTTAGTGTTTCTAATAAGTTTAAATACATGGTACAGGTTTCCTGATTCACAGGAAGGGACCTATAGCTTGCAAGGAAGTGGTATTGGATTTTATCAATTTTAGTAGCAAGCTCTGAGGTACAGTGGGATGGTATCCTAACTCTGTCTCAGGAGACTCATGTTCAGTTAGCAAACCCAGTCACAGAGGAATCAGGATAGGAATAAGTAGTGTTTTACCAGATCAGCCATCCCAGGGGAAAAAAGGGATTTCTGACTAGGGTTACTAACCCACAATGGAGACCAATGGCTTGGCTCCAGCCTTGCTGCAAGTACACTTGGAAACACACTACCAGATCTTCTAATAGGTTGGATGTCATTATGTACTGGGTGTGAAAGGAGAATGCGGGTAAGGAAAAAAAATATGACAGCTTACCTCAGCTTGACTCCTTCCTCAGCTGATAATATTGTTACAGTCAGCCAGTAATACAACAAATGAGTCAGAAACAAGGAAAAAGGTCTCAATGGATAGGGAAGACAGGACCAAAATAAAAAAAAAAAAAAAAACAGATAAACAAAAAATAAAAAAGCATCTAATTTAGTAGAACGGGAGTTCCTAAGACACACATGGGCAAGGAGAGGTTTTAGGAAGAGGCTTAGGAGGTGGGCTGAGGACATTTACAGGGATCTCAACTGCTGACAGTGATAAATACTGGGGTTTCAAATGAAGTTAGGATGTAGAGGGATGCAAAGCACGGATTCCCATTTCTTTTGGTTCTGAGTCAAAAGGGAGTTAAGGATAAACATGAGGAAAAAAATGTGAAAGAATGGAAAGCTATATTGTGATTTTATATTTCACTGACATCTGTATCTTAAAGGCACAGGATGCAGAAAGGGTGATGGGTGAAGTAATGGAGGTATACTAAAGACATCATGCTTGGTGTGTAACAGGCAGCAAAATAGTGCTGACTGGAGTACTGTAGGATGGGATAAGGGGTGTTGGGATGTAATGTTGACTAATGGTCTCAAATACTGAAGCACATAAGGAAGACGGACACTACACTGGGCAATGTGAAGTAAACATGATAGATTTTGTGTCCTCAAACCTTGATTGCTCATTATGTGTTTGCTTAAGTTGGGATGCTCAGTCTTGTTTTTACTCAAGGCTGTTTGGTCTCTACATATAGTATTGATGTGTTTTAGTCTGCCATTAATGGAATATTCTCTCTTTCTCTCTGAAATTTCTGCATCGTAGAGGAAGAATAAGTCATGATTTTATACATACTTTTCAAATTATTGCTACTTTGGCAAATTGCAAAAATTCAAAGAGAGAATAATACATGTAAGGGGTAATGAAGGCAAAGACACACATGCAAGTGCATGGAGCTTCTCCCTGCAAAAACATTTGTAAGAATTTGACATTTGAGATAATGCTTATGTTCTGTGCCTCCCATGCACAAGGTACAAGGTTCAATCCTGACCTACGGCCAATGCCTGTTTGGAGTTTGCATGTTTTCCTTGTGTCTCTGTGGGGTTCCTCCCACCTCTAAAAAAACATGCTGAGTGTTTCCATCTCAAGCTCACTAATGAATGGAGCTGTGGGCAGCAGCACAGACACTGTATGGTACCCTATAGGGGGAAGAGTTGTACAGACCAACTATTTTGAGCATCTATCTAGGATCACATGGATCACAGACTGCTAGCCACTCAGCAGTGCAAAATATGGCTCTAGGTGAGAGCGTTGTTGACTAATGTTGCCAAATGGCATGGGTATTTGCCAGTGATAAGTGGGTTGAGGATCTAACCTATACCGGGGACCCATGCTAATGATGGGAGGAGTGTATCCCCACCATAAAGCCCAGCAGTCCTGAGTCAATAAGCCACTGGCTGGTACAGTGCCTCTGATGCCTTGTTCTTTGCTCTCGCAACTCCTTTCTTAGCTTTGTTAGCCAGCCAGTATTCCTTCCTAGCCTGGTTGGTCTTTTCTATCTCCCACTTTTTCCTGCGCTCCTTCTTTCTTTTGATGCTCAAGTTTCTGTACCATATACTCTGCTTGATTATACATTGCACCGGAATGTGTTGATATGCAGAGTTTTTTCCTGTGTAATTAGTCTTAATTATTCTGTTATTGCTTACATTTCTGTATTTTTGTTTGTGAAATGTTTTGTATTTCACCCTGGCTAAGCCTGAAATTGGTCAATATTGATCAGGTCATTACCGTGGTAAACATATATAAATAAATAATTAAATAAAAACAAAGAAAAAGGAGATTCCAGTGGCAGACAAATGGGTCTGAAAAGTGTACCTTAATTAAAGAGTATGCTAAGCCTGAATTGAGCAATTCACACAGGTACTGGAGAACAAGGCGTGCTCCCAATTGAGATGAGTCCTGTTCTCTAATTTGGCACCAACTTGAAAACCTTTTCCATCTGGCTACATTAATACCTTCTGGTAGCAGATTTTCTTGCTCTCTTCAATACCTGTTGCATGTCCTCAAAAAAAGTGCCTAAAAGGGAACAACAGCCTATCATCCACACAGTTAGACAGATATTTTGAATGTTTGGATGAATCAAGGATCTATTATCCTGTTTTAGCAAGTCCACTCTGTAAGGAATGTTTTGTTAATTGCTCCTGGACAGTTTCATGTGAACAGAGAACAAGTGTTGTCTAGGCCAAAAGGGAGTTACCAGCAATATTTTTGGTAAGTCCTTCCTGATCTTTTGAAGGACTTTTGATATTACTTGCAAGGGAGAGAAGCATAAAGAAACATCTCCATTCAGAAAAATTGAGGAGGCATCTGTTTTCTAGGCCTTTTTTCAAGGTGTCCTGGAGTAGAATTGTTTCAGTTGTCTGTTTAGGGTAGAATGAAAAAAATGGGCACAACTGAGGAGGATAATTCACAGTATATACACAGCCAGCCGAAAATGAACAAGGTAATTTATTGATAAAATTCACAATCCACGCTGTTGAAGCCACAAGAAAGTGCATAAATCCACAATGAAAACACAATCCACCCTATTAAAGACACAAGAAAGTACATACAGCTACAATGAAAAAAGCTTTTGTCCCTGCTAAGTCAGGGACTTCATCAGAATAAAAACATACTTGTTCCTTTTTTAGTTTAAAAAGGATGACCAAATTAAAAACACACCCCCTCTCTCCATATTTTACCAATCATAAAATAAATCATTTCAAATCTAATTAATATTCATGAAATACTTCATTTAATACATCAAAATGAAAAAATAAATATATATTGAGAATCTACTGATTAAAAAAAAAATATATATATATATATATATATATATATATATATATATATATATATGTATGTATAAATCCCACTGGCTCCTAAACTCATCTTTCTATAGCCTTTAATTTAAGAAAACATGCAAGGGAAAAAGAATCATTTAGACCTTAAAGGCATTTGTTTTTAATTGCCATAAGGCTTCCTATCTTTCTAAAAAAAGTGTCCAAGGTCCACCCCTTACATCTGGTACAATAACCTCCAATGTGACAAATTTAAATGTGTGGTCAGTAAATTCCATGCAGTGTCTAGCTAAGGCATTTGTGTTTTTTCCTATTTTTAATGTCCCTGAGATGTTCATAAATTCAATTTTTTAGCTTTCTCTCTGTTTTTCCTATATAAAACAGGGACATTTTACACATAAAGCACAGTACACTGCCTTCTCAGAATTGCAAGAGCATTTTTTATTTAGTCTGACTGTGACGTTATTAATGTCAAAACTATACCCTTCTAAAATATAAGTACAAAAATGGCAGGACCCAGACTTCTTCATACTCCCATTTAATGAACTAATGCGTGTATATTCTAAAATTTTTTTTAAACATCTACTTTTTTTATAAACAATGGTGGGAGTCAGACCAACTACTTGTCTCGTATCTTTATTATTAGCCAAAACAACCCAATTCTTAAATAAACTGTCAGCTACCTTTTTACTGCAACTGTTAAAAGTGTTAATGAATGCATTCCCAAAATTTTGGTCATTATAGTTCTGGATGTTCGAGCCATTAATATTCAAATTAAGTTGTGTATCATTTTCAACAGTATTTGCCATAAAGTTAGGGCTTGATCTTTCCCTTCCTTGTTGACAATGATCAAGTAGGGGTTGAAAATAACCCATTTCACGTTTGTTCACTACTTCAATCATGTCATCATTTATCAAAGAGGCAGGATACTCCCTCTTTAAAAACATATCCTTGAGATGGTCGCACTCATTCAGAAAGCTGTCAAATGTAGATACCATACGTGCAGCCCAACAAATTGTCCCTTAACTGCCACTTTCCTTTGTTTAAATGGGTGAGAACTACTGAAATGTAAAAAACTATTAGAATATGTTGATTTCCGGAAAATTTCTGATATAAATCCTTTAGATACCTTATCTTTAATTAGCCTCACATCCAGATATGAAATTTCATCAGACCCAATATTATGGGTAAACTTTAAGAAGGTAGCTGACTCACTGATGTATTCTATAAATTCAGTTATAATATCACTTGGTCCATCCCAAAAAAGAAAAATGTCATTCAGGAATCTCATGTAACTTTTACAATGAGAAAAAAATGGTAAATTAAACAAAAACTTCCTTTCCCATTGTAACATGACTATGCTGGTGTATGTTCCCCCAAAAGTTGACCACATTGAAACCCCTTCCATCTGCAAAAAGTACTCTCTATCGAACAAAATAAAATTGTTATATAGCACGATACTTAATAGGTATTCAAAAGTATTTATAATATTTTGGGGCATTCCTTTTTCTAAGAGGTATTCACAAAACCATTCCAAGCCTAGTGTGTGCAGTATGACCGTACAAAGGTCTTTTACATCTATCATGATGAAGAACTCATTTTCTTTATAGTCTAATGAGTTTATTCTAGTCAAAAAGTCCCATGAGTCTTTGCTCAAATAGTTTTCCTCTGACAAGAAGCCCTTTAATTTAATGTCTAAAAACTTTTCCACAGGTTAATTGATCCAAGGGCATCTACAATGGGTCACATAGGGGGATTACTTAGATCTTTGTGTATTTTTGGTAGGCCAATCATAGTAGGGATCTTGGGGTGGGATACTGTCATATAATTCAGTTAATCTATAGAAATGCTGCCCTATATAAAAAGATCATTTATTTCATTTTTTTATTTTCCTGAGTGCACCATTTAAATCATTCAATGAGACTTTCATATAAGATTTACTGTTCAATATATTCTTCATCTTTGAATTATACAGTTCAATATCCATAATTACTATCTCTCCCCCCTTATCTGGTTTCATGGTCCTAATTAACTTATTAGTCTGAAACATCTTCAAGTTCTCCCATTCATGCTTAGATAAATTATGTGTATTGTGCCTGGAGGCATTTTTTTCTAGATTACAAAGATCAAGTTTCACACAGATTTTCGAATAACTGTAAAGAAGGGTGTATAGGTGGGCTATATGTGCTAGAAACATATAGAGGGGGTTCTCATGTATTCAACATTGTGAAAAAGAATATTTAAATTCAGTTTCCTTATATATAACTTCAAATGTACAATGGTCTTACAGACATTGAATTGTTGATCTGGAACAAACGAAAGACCCTTTGCTAAAATATCACATAGTTGTTGATCAAGCAATGCATTAGAAAAATTGAACACTTTAAAATCCTTTCCAGAGTTCATATGGATAGTAGGGAAAGATATAAAATCAGTCATTTGATTTACTTCCATTCACAAGGGCTCCCTCTGTAATTCCCTCTCATGTTCCCTCTCCGGTGATTGTAATTGCTCCCCTCCAATTCGCATGGGGGTCCTCTTGATGTGGGGGTCCTTGATTGTTCCTAGCTTTGAGGTGTTCTGAACATCTCAGAGGTGGAAAGTCTTCTTCTTGGCCTAAAAAAGTATTATTTTCACCACTGTTCCCAACATTGGCAGTATTAGATCTATATTTATTGTCCCAAACTTGTGACCTGGGAGGGTCAGGGTATGCAAAGTGTTTAGCATAATAAGTCCTACCTCTATCAATCTTTTTAAGTTTCCGATTTTTTATATTTTCAGTTTGGTTTTCAATGCTTTTGAATACATGATCGTATTCAAACAAATTGTCCGAGTGTAATATGTCCCTGGAAATAATCTTGTCAAGTTTATCTGCTTCTCTGCTGAGAGTATCCATGTTGGCTTGATTATGTTTGATCACCAGCTCCATGTATTTGAAGCTGTGATGATCAAACATAACTAAAAGTTCTTGGTGGAAGGGTGAGTTGCTGACCAAATCAATGGGGAACTGCCACATGCAGAGCCCCTTAGGGACTAGTTTCAATCTCAAACACTCTCTAAAATATAAATTGTCCAGTTGAAGTTTTTTTATTTTTAATAACAGACTAATTTCTGTAAATTACTGAAATAGTTATCACTTACAGTAGTATGCTCATCATGGGTAGAGAAGTTCGAGTCAAGGTGAAGTCATTCACTCAGTTTTTCGGCTTCTTGGCTTAGTCTGAAAATGCCTCTTCCCATAGAAATACGATCTGCAACATTACTGGCCATATTCTGCTCTTCTAATCCAGTTTGCAGTCCAGGGTTTTCATTGTTTGTGCGGAGATTAACCGTTGAGTTCTACTCAGTTCATGGACTCCGGGGGTGTGCATTTCCTGTCAAAGCAAGGAAGTAAATCTGGAGCCTTGTTCTACTTGGGTACATTAGATGATATCCAGATGCTGAGTAAGTTTTCCGAGTAAGCTAATCAGCTCTGCTAAAGAACTATTAATGGCTTGGCTAAAAGGCATGTTTTCTTAAATTAAAGGCTATAGAAAGATGAGTTTAGGAACCCATGGGAGTTATACATACATACATATTTATATATATATTTTTTATATCAGTAGATTCTCAATATATATTTATTTTTTTTCATTTTGATGTATTAAATGAAGGATTTCATGAATATTAATTAGATTTGAAATTATTTTTTTTATGATTGGTAAAATATGGAGAGAGGGGGTGTGTTTTTAATTTTAAAAAATATTTTAGAATGTACACACATTAGTTCATTAAATGGGAGTATGAAGAAGTGTGGGTCCTGCCATTTTTGTGCTTATATTTTAGAAGGGTATAGTTTTGACATTAATAACAGCACAGTCAGACTTAAATAAAAAATGCTCTTGTAATTCTGAGAAAGTGGTGTACTGTGCTTTATGTGTAAAATGTCCCTGTTTTTATATAGGAAAACAGAGAGAAAACTAAAAAATCAAATTTATGAACATCTGAGGGACATTAAAAATAGGAAAAACACAAATGCTTTAGCTAGACACTGCATGGAATTTACTGACCACACATTTAAATTTGTCACATTGGAGGTTATTGTACCAGATGTAAGGGGTGGACCTTGGACACTTTTTTTAGAAAGATAGGAAGCCTTATGGCAATTAAAAACTAATGCCTTACAGTGGCCCGGTCTAAATGATTCTTTTTCCCTTGCATGCTTTCTTAAACAAAAGGCTATAGAAAGATGAGTTTAGGAACCAGTGGGATTTATACATACATACATACATATTTATATATATATTTTTTATATCAGTAGATTCTCAATATATATTTCTTTTTTTTTCATTTTGATGTATTAAATGAAGGATTTCATGAATATTAATTAGATTTGAAATGATTTGTTTTATGATTGGTAAAATATGGAGAGAAGGGATGTGTTTTTAATTTGGTCATCCTTTTTAAACTAAAAAAGGAACAACTATGTTTTTATTCTGATGAAGTCCCTGACTTAGCAGGGACAAAAGCTTTTTTCATTGTAGATTTATATACTTTCTTGTGGCTTTAACAGCGTGGATTGTGTTTTCATTGTGGATTTATGCACTTTCTTGTGGCTTCAACAGCATGGATTGTGAATTTTATCAATAAATTATTTTGTTCATTTTCGGCTGGCTGTGCATATATTGTGAATTCTCCTGCTCTGCCCGTTTTTTTCATTGGTTTTGTGTGGTTTTATCTGTCCTCTGTTTAAGATAGAAGGCAAAGAAATCTAATTGGGGAGTGCCTCACCAGTGGACTTTTTCAGGAAGACATCTTGGTATAGAATCTCCTTATGAGGGTCTCTCATGGATCTGATCAAAGAGTCTGCTACAGTACACTACTATGACAGAATGCAATTTGACTGAAGGATTAAGTTGTGCTGAATTCCTGTGTCCCAAGAGAATCATGACTAGACTGCAAATGGGAATAATATCTTGTTCTGTCCCTGTTTGTTTATGTCTCACATCATTGTTGTTTTGTTTGTTATCACTAAAACACTAAAATTGGTCCTGGGGGTCAAGATGACTTAATGCTTTCAGGGTATTTATAGGGCAATCATTTCCTTCTGATTTATGTGTTTGTGTCATAAATGTGTGTCCCAAATCACCTGGACTTTGACATCTTGAGAAACCTCTACCCGGGCAAAGTCTAAGAGGTCTACAGTCTACAGTCACTCACTAACAAGGAGCTGGCAAAAAGGGAAGTCCTGAATTTACTAGACAATGTTTGGTCTATCAGTGGAGTTCTTTCTTCACATAACTGAGCACAGGAATTGGAAATCCTAACGAATGAAGATGCTGGGCTCAAAGAGATTTGAGAAACCACTGAATCTTATTCTTGTGGAGTCTGGCAATTGGAATTCTAGGATAGAACAGGCCATGAATCTGTGAATTCTTAGAAATTATCTTGCAGTGGATACTTTTTGTTCAGAAAGTCTAAAAGGATATTGATGGTAAGAAAGTATTTTTTATCGGGAGGAAGAAAAGATGTCATCACAGAGGTGTCCAGAAGACATCCCGAAAAAAACTATCTCGTGAGACGGAATCAAGGATGAATTTTTTAATTTAGTTTGAAGCCTAGATTATTGAGAAGATCCATGGTGAACTGAAAGGAAGACACAGTGTCCTGGCTGGCAGATGCTGAAATTAAGCAATAGTCCAGGTAAGGTTATATGTGTATGCCTTGAAGTCTGCAATAAAATATGACTGGGGCAAGAAACTTGGTGATTACTTTGGGGTGGCAGTGAGACTAAAGGCTAAAGAAGTAAATTGAAAATGTAATCTCAAACAAAAAAAACAAAAAAAACAAACTTTTTTGTGTGTGAATGGGAATGTCTAAGTAAGCTTCTTTCAGATCTAGTATGACTAAGGATACACAGGTTAACAAGAGGTGGAAAGGACTCTGCAGAGTTAACAATTTGCATTGGAAATATCTAAAAATAAAAGCCTTTTCCTTCTTGGGAATGGAAAGACTAGCTCTACATATCCAAGTTAAGATGTAGCTTGTCCTTCAGAGACTAAGGAATTCCATATGAAGGAGGGGAAGGCTGCTGAAGCTAGTATCTGTCCTCTGTGATACTTATCAGCCAAGAGTATAAGGTAAATGATTTGCAAGTGAGAAAACATAGGCAAAGATTGCTTGCAATTTTGAGATGAAGGCTAGGGTGGGGTGGGGGTGAGAGGAGGCAAGGACAGTCTCAATTTTTTCTTTTGGAAGGAGGGATCTTGAGATGCATCCACTGTCTTTTTAGTGTCTCATTGCCATTTGTTCTTAAACATTTGCTTGTAATATTTTTGCCCGACTAATTTATAAGGTTTTTGAAAAACATGGTCGTGGATTTGAGGGGTAATTTCTTTTGTATTTTGGAATGGATAACAAGAACAGTTGCTTAACTCCCTGCATTAATTTTCTTCTGTTTTCAAGCTTTTTATGCACCTCAGCTGAGGAATTACTGAATCATTTTTTTTTCCAGGACAGCATTTAAGAGCTGAGCCATTACGTTCTCAAGAAAATTCTAAAATCTTGACTGTCCCTGTAACCACAGCATCCACAGCACCACAAACACACTTGATAGAATGTTTGGTAACTTAGGAAGCACAGCCGACCACCTCCAAAAGACTGCTTTTAACATAGTCGGGGAGGTTAGCCAAAGACTACTGCATGTTTGTAAATATGGACAAGAGGTACTTTACACTTGGGTTTGGCAATTTATTGCCCTAAAATTGAAAGTCAAGCAAGTTTAAACTTTTTTTTTTTTTTGCCAAATCTAACAAAACCATGATATCCATGTCAGCAGGGTAGGGTTAGCCAAGAAAATGATCTAGTACCTCTCTCTGCATCTAACAATTCCTGGCCCAGAGCTTCCCATGCTTTGGAACAAGATCCCAATCTACATCAGGCAGAGCTCCTCAATAACACTCTTCAAAAGAAATCTCGGCGAGTGGATGGGAAACTGAAAGTTTACCTCGGGGATCACTTCAGTGGCTCTGCTGGACAGAGGCACAGGGAACTAATCTAAGGGGGTGGCAAAAGCCAACACATTCTGGCTAGGCTTATAAATGCCTTTGAGCAGATAGCCTAGTACCTACCTATGAACCTATGAACCTATGGCAAGGTGTGTAGAAGGGCTTTAACAGAGATACTTATAGAAGTCCCTAGTACTCTTTAAAACCTATCTGGTTTCTTTGGAAATGGGGCTTGGAAATCTGGAGATAATAAAGTTGAAGAAAAGATATATTTTAAGGCACCCAAGATGGGAGGGATGGGCACACATTTAGGAGACTCCATTCTGAGGAACTCATAATCTTTCATTTTTGAGATAGTATCTACTAAGAAGATTTTCTTATTTGAAGAATTCAGGAAAAGGGTATTCTCAGATTCTAACTTACAGGCTGTATGGGAAGAAATGTGTGAGGCATAATCTAATCAGTCCTGATAAAATCCAGACAGAATTCCATCCTCAGAGGAAGAAGGAATTCTCTTCTTTGTAACTAGTGTGGAAGAGGAAAAAGAAGAGGAAGGGAATGAGTGTTGAAAGGATTAGATAGCAATGAATGATCCCGTCTCTATTTAAACATAAGGAGTAGAAGGAGGGGACAAGTGTTTAGTCTTCTGAGTGTGCCTCTTCGATGTATCCAGGCATATGTTCTTTGCTGTTGAAGCCATAAGCTGGACCTCCATAAGTAACCCACTAACATCTTCCTTTATCAGTACCAAGTACCAGATATGTACCTCCCTCACCCTCAGACCAAATAATGCAGTTCTCAATTCCCAGCAGACTCTGCTGCATGCATGGTGTGTTGGGAAGTGCAAGGCTCCTGGGACATGGTGGCCTGTACAAGGGTAGCACTAGGAGATCTAGAAGAAACATACTGATGACCCGAGGGCTACATAAGTGCCTCAGCAGATTTGTTATTGTCATATTACACAAGAAAGGTGAACAGATGGGTTTCCATCACTCACCTCTCTTGTTAGGATCTTCTTTTTCTTAGGCTGAGGGGAAAGGTCCATTGCTGAGAATCAGACACATGAAGGCTTGTATTAAATCCCTTAGGTGTCTATTTTCTAGAAATACTTGGATGGGATTAAGCCTAGTATTTTTATTTTTTATTTTATTTAACATTTATTAACTGGGAAAGTCTGACTTGGAACAAAGCCAATTTTCAGTGGAGGCCAAGGGAGAAATACACCAGATGCATGTCTTTGTAACGTGGGAGGAAACCAGAGCACCTGGAGGAAAGTCACACGAATGCAGGGAGGACATGCAGACTCCACACAGAAGGTACCCCAGCCGAGAATCGAACCGGAGAACCTCTTGCTGTGAGGTACCGCTGCACCATAGCACCATCCAAATTATTGACTGTTATTGGTATACAAGAAAGACAAATAGGGCACATGCCATGTTACTTATCCAGACATAAAACACAACTGAAATAAGAATATTTAAAAGGAGTTTGTTGTCCACAAGCACACTTGCCTTTTTTGAAAGTGACAAGATTTAGATGACATCTTTAAACAAGAAAGAAGGGTCTCAAGTTGCGTAAATATCTTCCTGAAGTCTGAGTAGCTGAAGATAACCACCAATAAACTAATAATAGTGGCAAGAAAGTTCTGAGGTTTGGTACATTGGTTTAAACCTCTTAAACTAACATGTTCTCTTGTGCTAAGGGTGGATGTATAGCGTATAAGGAAGAAGTCTGAAACTTTGTAAACTGGTAAGCCATACAGTATCCTTGGCAAGGTAGGTCCCATATTGTAATAGCTGCTGCAACAGTGATCTAACAAAGAACATTCAGTGGGACATAGTGTAACAAAAATTATGATACCACCATGATATTCTATGTATTCTGATACTCGATTCTAATGTCTGGAGACAAAATTTTGAAGGTGATCTAGCAAGAGTGGATAGCAGGAGAAGGGGAAAGTGCAAGGTGAATATTAGACTTTACTTGTATATAGAGAGTGGTGCATGGAGGTTGGCAAATTTTCAAAGTTAAGCACTGATCATTAATTTAGGACTATGGATAATAGGAGTTAAGCTACCAGATGCTACCCTAGCCTTTGAAGAATGTTAACTAGAAGAAGTTTTGTTTTGTAGTTTAAATTTGCTAGTGTTGAATTGTTTGATATCTACTTTCCTCAGAAAATCACCACCACTGCAGTTTCTACTGTTCTGCTGGCAATGATTCATTGTACAGCATTTGTGAGTGTGGAGTTAGTATATTTAAATAAGAGGAGTGTGGGATACTGCAGAGGGGTTTGCCTCCTACAAAAAATACTTTGTTAGGAGGTTTTGATTAGCTGATGATGTAGCCTTTATTTTTCACCCAATCAAACTTTCTTCTAGTTGAAACGTGGGTATCTGTAGGGGAAAGCAATACTAGAGGAAACAGACAGGAGGAGTAGAGTGGTGGAAGAGGGATAAAGTAGAGAAGAAAGACAGGAGAGGAGAAAAACAGAAGCAGTGAGATTTTCAGGGAATCAGTTTTGCAGTAAAGAATAATGCCACAGTGACATGGAAGGACATAGTGCAGTTGCAGTATTCTTTACATAAGGGAGAGTACAATAATACTGCAACTGTGCTATGTCCTTCTATGTTACTATTGCAGTATTCCTGTACTCTCCCTTATGTAAAGAATACTGCAACAGTGACATGAAAGGACATAGCACAGTTGCAGTATTCTTGCACTCTCCCTTATGTAAAGAATACTGCAACTGTACTGTGTCCTTCCATGTCACTGTTACAGTATTGTTTACATAAGGGAGAGTACAAGACCTCAAGAAAAAGACTGGAAGGAGGAAGGCACAGAAGAGGCCTCTACTAAGCCCTGCAGGATAGCCCTGGCAAAACCTGCCCTAGCCCTAGAAATACTTCCAACTTGCAATGCTTAGTGGAAGTATGTACAGAGAACCAAGCTGCAACCTCAAGGATGGAAATTGTATCCAAAGTCTTGATAAAAGCACCAGAGGAAGCAATTGCCTAGTAGAATGCACCTTTACCTAATATGAAAGACATTTTCAATGAAAAGAATAACAAAACAAGATGGGCTTGGAAATCGAGGAGGAGATGGTTTGCTTAGAAACAGCCAAACCCAAAGTCCAGGGATGAAAAGAAACAAAAAGCTGTTCAGATTTTTGAATAACTTTAGTTTTATCCAAGTAATATCTGAGCTGTCTACGCAATCCAAGTTTGAAGAACCGTCTCTCTTGCAGACTGTGGAGAAGGAAAAGGGAAGTAAGATGAATTGACCGATTAAAGGACAACTCATTGACCTCTTTGGGCATAAAAGTCAGATTAGTACAAAGAGACACCCTGTCTCTGTGGAAAACTAAGAAAAGAAGAATACCCATGAGACCCTGCAGTTCAGACATGCTTTGCTGAAATGAGAGCCAACAGAAGAACAGTCTTCCTAGTGCACTGTTGTAAGGAAGCTGAAGAAGCAGGCTCAAAAGGAGCCCCAGTCAATTTTTCAGTTTCAAAACTGAGGTCCCAGGAAGGGAGAATATGCTTCCTGGGATGCCTAATATGAACCAAAAGAGCATCCAAAGGTTTGGCCTTAATGTCATCAGGCAGAGCCTGATGATGAAGCTAGGAATAATGCCTCATAACAGAACCAAGGGCAGCAGTTCTGGAAGAGGCATCAGCAGCATCACAACTGGAGTTAACTAACTGGAGGGCAACTTGAGAAGTACAGCCTAGCAGGGAAAGGGCCGAAGCCTTCCCCTCAGAGTCAGGAAGGTCAGAAACCATCTTAGAAAAATGAGAAAGAACAGCCAAAACATATTTGGTCATATGAGTCTGGTAGTTAATGACATGAAAGGATAAAGTGGCAGCAATGTAAACATTTTTTTGGTCAGCCTTTCCATAACCATACTGTCCTTATCAGAAGACAACAGCTTGGTAGAGGGCAGTAACACTGAACACTTGTCAGAGGAGACTGACACAGCAGAAGTGTAAGCAGAAGGTTATTTATAGAGAACTTTGCACTCCTCGGGCACTTTATAGAATCTGTCTGGCTTCTTGAGTGCAGGAGAATGAGAATCATGGGCGACAGACGCGGTCAAGAATTGCAGCCAGAACAGGAGGAATAGCAGATGGCTTGGGAGACACTAACTGAAGGAGCTCATAATATGTTTTCTGAGAGCAATTCCACTTAAAATAATCCATCAAACAGACAATGGTATCCCAAACTAGAGTTTCCCCAGGGAGGAATCTAGGCTTATAAAATCCTCACCTCGGAATTATAGTCCAAGGGGAAGGGATATGAGAAGTGTAAACCAAAGATTCTTCCCCAGAGTCCAGGCCCTCATCCGAGGAATCCAATTCCTTAGGCCTCTTGAGTGGAGTGGAAGACCAGGGAGGAGCATGCACAGAGACCCCTTGAGAAGGTTTCAAGGCCATCAAAGCATTAAATAAACCCTGAGTAAAACCCTGTCATTCATGCTGGGGATCCTTAACAACAGAGAAAATGTGTTTTGTTTTCTGTTTCTTTTTCTGTGGGACATCCATATGAAAAACCGTCAGAGGGTCAGATACCTGACGAGACTCAGTAATGGTGGTAACAAACTCTTCCCTTGTTTCTTTGGATATAATCAGCCAAGATTCACCCTCAACATCAAGCACAGACAATTGAAAAGCCTCCGAGGACAATCAAGAAGCTGGATCCATGTCAGTCTCCAATGGGGTCTCAGCAGAGGAATCCAAAGCAACCACTGGGCAGTCCTCCTGGCTTTCACCAGCCTCGAGACAGAGATGTCTGGGGGAGACTGGACAGTAAGTAGCCAGATCAGACCTAACCTTTTTGGCCTTCTTCTTTGTAGACAGCTGGACCTTGTGATGCAAGGATTCCACCATACCACCTACAGCCAACAACTTAAGATACTGGTTCTCTAAGTATATGGACAAGGAAGAGAGATGACTATGTAGGGTCTTAGGCACAAATGCCTGGCAGATAGACCACTGCATATGATGGTGGAAAGCACCCAGACAGAAGAGACACTGGTCGCTAGGGTCAGAATGGGGAATCTGCCTCCCACACTGACAGTTTCCATCTCGGGGTGGCATGAACACAATAACCACAAAAATATAGAAGAAAGAGAAGAAACCACAACCAAGCACTTATCTGTAAACATGGCTTCGTAACTAGTACACCAGAGGGTCATTCAGACTGATGTTCAAACTATGACATTTGGACTGGCTGCAAAGAAATTCTGAGTATGTGTGCATCTGTACATTACCTTTTTGCCCTATGCTTTGCACGGCAGCATACGTGTGATGTACAACTTTTATAAGCACTAAAGACTTTGGTGTACTGGCCGGACATAGGGCTATCCTTGACAAAAGATCCCTTCGGTAAAAAATACTGCAACAGTGATATGGAAAGACATAATTTTATGCATTTTTCTTATTTGCTCAATACAGAGTTGTATGTTTTGCCTACCATTTATAACACTGGAGCTCATACAACAAAGTGTCAATTAAATGGAATGATGAGTCACTGTGAATAACAGTTTAACAGTGTATAATTCATGCATGAAAAGTTTTAATAATTTATCACTTGTTCATTTATTTTCTGGGATGAGTTATGACACTTTACTCACCTTAGTAATAAACAGTATGGAAGTTGCTTTATGGTAATGAACTTTAGTTTGAGTCTCAAGTTCCTACAAAAGGAAATAATCAGTGATTATAACCACAACAGCAAAAGAACCTTTGCATGTCTGCTATGCAAGAACAGCCAGGCAATGCAGGAACATTACCTACCTGAACACGTTTAGAATAAAATCCCAAATTCTCAGACTTTGCAGTCGTTGTATAAATGACTGTTCCGAATTTACAGGGTACACAGGGAATCCTGCATATTCTTTCATACCTATGCACAATAAATTGTAATCAGTGTCAAATTATGTTTCATACTTGGTGCATAATTGCTTCTAAGACATTGAGGCATATTTTCAGGCAACAGCCATGCCATCACAGTTCAAGTCAGTTGAATGCATGCTAAAACAGTCATTAAAATATAAATTAAAAAAAAATGCTTCTATAGGTAGGATTGCTCTTTAACAGGACTGAGTACTTCATGGACTGAGGTATTTGGTTATCAGTAAAATAGGAGCACATATTAGCACAAACCATGATTACAGCAATAAAAAGGTACAAATTAGCCCTTGTCATAAATAACAATTATGAATGGAATAAAAAGAAGGTAAAAAATAAGTAAACAAGTCACTTACAGAGTTCAAATATATGAATACTAGGAGTTTTAAGGAAAAACACTGACAAATTAAACAGTACACAAAGAGCAGCTATACACTATGCATCAAGACATATAGAAAACAAGCCTGTGTCAACGTCAAGTGCTGTCTGAATAGCACAGACAATATTTCATTAGGACGTAATGGGATAGAATGCTTTATGGGTATTTTGATTTACACTGCTTTCTTAATATTGCATACAGTTTGAAAAATGAAAAATGGCAGACTGGCAAGAAGAAATGGCAAGATTTTTTTTGTAAGAGTAAAGTGATTTGCTTAGTAAAAAAGCTTCACTTGCAACCATGGTATGTGATGCACAAAACAGCATCTTTGCTCCATCTGTAAATATTTTCACCTACTCCTTTTATAAGATCAATGTTTTGAAAGTACCACCTCCCCATAATGTTGAAGCATTGAAAATAAACAGTAAACTTTAATTTTAGTGACATCAACTTTGGGAAAGCATGAGGTGTCTGTGCAGCGATGCATTCATTAAAGTCTATGGATGCACCTCATGTTATTCCTTAGATAACAACACTGAGGGATGCACTAAATTTATTTGGCCAGTGGTGTCATAAAAAAGTTTATAAAGCTTTTTGCTAAAAAATAGCTCAAATAAATAAGGGAAAAGAGTAAAATGAGTGCATTGCAGCACTTGCCTAACTGAATGCCACACTCCACCTAGTAATGTGAACAAATTACATTAAAACAATAATGCACTAGAAGAACTACAAAAACAAGTAGGAACTAAGAAATAATCGTTAACCTAAGTTTAAAAAGACAAATTTGTAAAATTCTGGATCTGCTTTCATACTGGAAGGGGATGCCCTACATTGTGCACTGAAACACAAATGGTCAGAGGAAGATACAGTAATACTTACAGCACACTGCATAAAAAGAAAATGAGTGAGTCAACCAAAGCACCGGCTTTAATACTGTATTGGCATGGAAGCTGTAGGTCATTGGATTTAGTTTGATAATGCTATCCGATGCTTTGCTTTGTGTGGCTGAAAAAATGGTAACACATTAGACTCAGCTGGAGAAAAAAAATGATCTGTAGGCACAGCACATTATATTCAAAGGTTGGATGGCTCAGCTGAAAAAAAAAAAAAAACAGAGCACTAGAAAAGAAAACACCCACACAAACACATTGATCAAGGTAGCCACAGCAATAGATTCAGGTTTATGCTGCTATGCAATTTTGTACTTTGAGCAGCTGAAAAATATTTGCAGTGCATTGGTTTCAGTTTTAAACTGCTGCAAATTCATACAGCTTAAAAAAGTTGTACATACTTTTTTTATTACCTTCCTTTCATTTAAAAACAAGAACAGCAGCCAAGGATGCTGTGTCAGAAAATACAATATTAGCGGAACAAGAACAAAAAAGACATGTTGTGTTTATTTGGCAAAACTGCATTCCACATCAAATACAGGCATTCTTTAAATTGTAATTATTCCTTCCTGTTACAAATAGTCCTGTGACTTTAAAAAGGGAGCTAACACTAGAAAGAAGAAAGAACATGCCTCTTCAATGTTTAATTTCCAGGCTGCAATCTGATTTTTGTCAACACTTTGCTCTGTTCTTCATAATGTTGATACTTTTTTTGACAAAATGGTAAGAATAACAGGACTTACAACATTAAATAATGTCAATCATTATAACAGAATTTTTCAGAAAATGTATACTGATATAAATGATGTTACTCAATTAACTTTGCAAGTTATTAGGTCTAATACTTAAAAAAGTGTTCCCTGACTTTTTTTTGGCTTTTCAATAACTCCTGTATAGATCGAGCATTGTGATAGCTCTTTTTTTTTCTTTTTTGGGATAGAAAGTTAAAGGAAAAGTTCAGTGCACTGATAACTCAATTGAGATAAATGTGGTACTTCCTGTATGAGTGGACAAAAGCGAATGTACCATGGATCAGAATCTTCAAACTGTATATGCTGAAAAAATATCTTGCCAAAAAATACTTTTTAAAGTGTTTTTGCAGTGGGGCAAGTTCCCCCACATTCCTCTCCACTTCCAAGCTTATATGTACTGACTCCATGAATGCACCAACTCAAGGAAAGGAGGAACTCCCCAAAAAAGGGAATCACTTCATGCACAACTCACCAACAGTGATTTCCTATGGAGGAACTCCGATCACCAGTGAGTTGAAGCTTGGACAGGCAAAGCTTGAGAGTTCAAGCTTCGTTCACCAGTAGGATAATAAGAAGTTATGTACTCACCATAACGTTCCATCTGAGTAGGTATCTTCATTTGTCTGCAACCTTTGGGATACAGATCCGATCTCGGATCCGAGCCGGCAACTTCTACCACAGCATAGATCCGAGCTCCTAGCTCCTCCCTTTACCCATAATCCCCTGCAAACCCTGACTGACCCCAGATCAAGTTTGCCCCCTATAACAACTTGCTAGTGTGTCCCGGAAGGGACTCATGTAAGACAACTCCTACTTAGAATCATATTGGTCAGGGGGAAGGCGGGTGGGATGGTTGCAGACAAATGAAGATACCTACTCAGATGGAATGTTATGGTGAGTACATAACTTCTTAATCTGAAGTAGGCACTTCATTTGTCAGCAACCTTTGGGACAGAGTCCCCAGCTACCTGAATCTTGGGTGGCCTTCATGGAAGGATATTCCAGAGCACTGCAGAGCCAAAGGACGCCCTACCTCTGGAGACAACATCCAGTTTGTAATGGCTGCTAAAGGTATGGTATGAAGCCCAAGTGGCTGCGGAACAAATATCATCCAAGGGAACCCTAGATCTAAAAGTGGCCGATGTAGCAACGGCCCTAGTAGAATGAGCGCGGACTCCCTGAGGTGCAGGCCATCCCAAACTCTGATATGCTAAGAGAATACAGCTCGCTATCCATTGTGACAGTGTAACTTTAGAAACTGACTTGCCTAGGTTGGTTTTGGCAAAGGAGACAAATACTGATCAGATTGTCTATGACCAGCCGTTCAATGAATATAAAAGCGCAGTTGTCTGTGCACGTCCAAAGAATGCAGCTTATACTCTCCTTTGTTCTGATAGTTGGGGAAGAACATGGGAAGATTAATAGATTGATTAATGTTTGCTTCGGAAGATACCTTAGGCAGAAAAGACGGATTGATCCTGAGGTAAACTCTATCCTGATGGAAGGTCAAATACGGTGGTTTGACACAGAGAGCCTGAAGTTCAGAGACTCTTTTGGCCGAAGTATGGCCACCAGAAAGGCCGTTTTCCAAGAGAGGTATTTGAGATCAACTGTGGCCGCCGGCTCGAAAGGGGGGCTAGTCAAGGCCTGCAGAACTAAAGCTAAATCCCATGGGGGTATTATCTCCCTGACAGGAGGTCTGAGGAGGAAGGTACCCTTAAGGAAAGCTTTACAGAGCTTGGAGGTAATAAGAGGGCCAGACTCATGCCCTACATGATAGTGCGAAATCACTGCTAGTTGCACCTTGACTGTAGAACAGAGAGCCTCCTGATGAAAAAGGGTAGATAGAAAATCCAAAACCGATGTTAAAGATGCTGTAAAAGGATTTAAATGATGGTGCTCAGCCCAGATAGAAAAGTGTTTCCACTTACTCCGATAGACCTTTCTGGTGGATGGCTTGTGTGCTGCTACTAGAATGGCTTTGACTGGTGCGGAGATTCCGGGAGTCCTAATCAAGAGTGGAACTGGAGCAACCAAGCCCTCAGCTTGAGGTTGACCAGGTTGTGGGGTTGGAAGACCCAGGGGGTGAGTAATGAGATCCGGAAGAGGATCCAAAATCCAGGGCGGATGAATCAGGTGAGACCATAGGTACGGGAACTATATCTGACGAGGCCAGAATGGGGCAATGAGGATCATCTTGCTCCCCAACCGACTGGCTTTCTGTAAAAGTTTTAGCATCAGGGGCAGTGGCGGGTAAGCGTAAAGGAGACCGGGAGGCCAAGCATGTACTAGAGAGTCTCTCGGGGACTCCCCCAGAGGGGGGATTAGGGCGAAGTAACTGTTGCATTTGGTATTTGAGGGAGAGGCAAAAAGATCGCAACAGGGTTGTCCCCATTGGGCAAATATTCGCTCCGCTACTAGAGGATTGAGAGACCATTTGTATGGAGTCAGGATTGTATGACTGAGCCTGTCTGCTAGGATGTTGGACCATCCCGGAATGTGCGTTGCAATGAGAAAGCGGTTGGGGGATATCGCCCATTCCCACACTCTCATGGCCTCGCGACAAAGAGAATAAGACCTGGTTCCCCCCTGTTTGTTGATGTACCAAACCACTGACATGTTGTCCGTATGTACCGCAATCGTCCCAATCGGAAGAAGGTCGTGAAGTGCCTGCAACATCAAAAGCACCGCCCTCATCTCTAGGACATTGATATGCAAGGAGGTCTCTATGTCGTTCCACGTGCCTTGGACCGTTCTGCCTGAATAATGTCCCCCCACCCCAGGTGAGAAGCGTCCGTGGTCACTGTGGTGATGGGAGGAGGCATCGAGAATGGACGTCCCGTGTGGAGGCTCGGGGACTGGAGCCACCACACGAGCGACCTTCTGCAAGTCCTGTTTATGGGAATGGGATGGTACAGAGGGTTGGGAGACAGGGACCATTGCACCTGAAGGGTCCATTGCAGGACCCTCATATTCAGACGGGCCAAGGGCAGCAGAGAAATTGCTGCTGCCATGGACCCTAGAGCCCTCAGGACCAATTCCGCCAGTGGAGCTTGAAGTTGGAGGATGGCCAGTACATGCAACCCCAGGTTCTGAAGCCGATCTGGAGTCAGAAAAGCAAGCATTAGTTTGGAATCCAGTCTCGCCCCTATGAAATCTATTACCTGTGTAGGAGCCAGAAAGGACTTGGCCATGTTGACTGTCGATCCTAGACGTGGAACAAGATTGAGGAAGTAATCCCTGCATGAAAAGAGCAGATGCCTTGTAGGGGCGGTAAGGAGCCAGTCGTCCAGGTACAGAAAGACCTGAATTCCCTGGAGTCTCAGGTGGGCCACTATTGCTGCTAAGACTTTGGTGAACACCCTGGGGGCTGAGGTGAGACCAAAGGGGAGGGCCCTGAACTGAAAATGACTGGCTCCCAGCCGGAAGCAGAGAAACCTCCTGGAGCGTCTGTCCATTAGAATGTGATAGTATGCATCCTTGAGGTCTATCGAGCACATCCAGTCATTCTCCTGTAACAGGGGGAGAATAGATTGCAGTGTAACCATCCAGAACTTTTCTTTGGGTACTGCCAGGTTCAAGAGAGAGAGGTCGAGGATGGCCCTCAAGTCCCCCGTCTTTTTTGGCACCAGAAAGAACCTGGAGTAAAACCCTGATCCGAGCTGATCTGGGGGGACGGGTTGCATGGCTCTTTTTTGTAAAAGCTGCTGAATTTCTGTAGCAGCTGCCTCCCTCTGACTGGGTGGTACGTCAGGGAGGCTTCTGGTTTTGGGGGTTACAATAAAGGGAATTTGGTAACCTCTGGATATGATGCGAAGCACCCAACGATCTGTTGTTATGGACTCCCATATTGCTAGGTGCCTCGACAAACGCCCCCCCCGACTGCCTCCAGAGTGGAGCAGCCGGGCAACCCCTCAGGGATTCTGTGTGGGCCTCTCAGAGAAGGGTTCTCTGGACCCAAAATTCCTGGGACCCCCTCTGCCTCTAGGGCGGAGTCCTCCCTGCCCTCCTCTGCCACGAGAGGACTGGTTATCCGGAGCAGACTGGGATTGATGCGATTTCCAGAACCACATCTTCTTCTGACCCTTTTGGTTCTTGGAAAAGGACCTCTGGGGAGCAGAGAAGCAGACTCCGACGGCAGACAACATCTTCCCATCTTTCTTGCTCTGGACTAAAGTGTTGCGAACGGTTTTGCCAAACAGAGCAGAATCATCAAAGGGGGCATTCGCGAATGATGCCTTAAAGGGTTCCGAGAAGTCACAATGTCGGAGCCAGGCTTGTCGCCTCATGACCAGGCCGACTCCACCAGCTCTAGCGGCTCCCTCAGTGGCGTGCGACAAAAGCTGCATAGAGGTGTTAGAAATGGACCGTAGAGTGGACATTCTGGAGGAGTACAGTTGTTTGTCCCCTTCCGACATGGACTCTGGGGGGGAGGCAGCGTATTCTTTGATCAGATCCCGCTGCATCCGGATGACGTGTGCCATATAGTTCAGCGCCCTCATCGAGAAAGTTGCTGAACTGAAGGCCCGCTTCCCAAGGCGGTTCATTGCATGAGACTCCTTGCTCAGTGGGTGGACCATGGGACTCTCCCGAGCCAACTCTCTCTTGGTGGCCACCGCCACCGACATGGCATCCACAGGGGGACCTCTGCTCCAATGGGTTCTCTCTGTGGGGGTACTCAAGATCCTGTCCGGATGCTTGGGGACTGGCTCTACAGTGTCCGGCTCCCTCCAAGCCCTGGTGGCAATAAGGTCCACCAGGGGGTTGGGGGGGGACACCCAAGAGGTAGATGACCCTGCTTCGAATGCCTCTAGGAATACGGACTCATCGGAGGAAGACTTGGGTGCAGACCAACCCCCCCTGATCCTAAGCATTTCCATGATGTCTCCAAAGGAGACATCCTCGGGGGGTGACCTTGGGGAGCCTTCCCCTTCATCTAAGTCCGTATCTTCCGTAAGGGACTCGGGGGAGTCCACGTGCCTCCTCTTACACTTAGACTTGTGAGGATCCTCCTCGGGGGGGGGGGGCTGTCTGAGGAAGTCTCACCAGCAATGTCATGTTCTGAAGGAACATCCCGAGGCACTGAAGCAGGCTGCCACAAAGGCCGGGTGGTGGGAGCCTGGACCAGCTGAGAGGGAGTGCAGGGGGGAGCCAAAGCCAGGACCGGAGGTCCAGATGCACTCAACAGTGCCCTCTCCACCGCAGCGAAAGCCGAGGGGGAGCCGCCCTCGGTAGGATCCGAGAGTCGACTCCCACCCGGATCCGAAGTGGGTCTGGACCCGGGCCCGAGACTATCGGATCCGAAGGACCCGCGTGCTTCGATAGGAACGGAGCCGAATGCACACCGAATCCCTTGGATTCAAAGCTCGGGCCATGGCTCCGAGAGGTCAGATCTGACAAACTCGAGGGAACAGTCGGAGCCGAAGTGCACAGCACTGTCGGCTCCGACCCACCCCCGGATCCAATGCGGCTTGGCACCGAACGCTCCGAACCCGAAAAACGGGTCGGAGAAGGAGCTATTGGAGCAAAGAATGGGGTCGAGCTCCCCCCCGGAGGGGGGGAGGCAAGAGCACTCCCATCTGCAGCTGGGCCTGGATGAACCTCCTCATCATCCGGTCCATGTCTGCATCCGATATGCTAAAAGTGGACCTCGAAGAGGCCACCGAGGCAGGCCTGAAGTGTCACCTCGATGACCTCGACGAGGACTGGGTCACCCCCTCCTCGGGTCCCGGAGAGAAGCAAGGGGATCGGATCTGAGGAGGAGGTGATCCAGAAGCCCTGGAGGGAGAAGCCCGTTTGATGGGTGGGGCCGAGGAGGAGTCTTCGGCCCGCCGCTTATGGTGCTTCTCTCTCCGCTTGTCTTTCTTGGCCTCCCTCTCCTCCGGAGCCGAAGTGGGAGGTTGAGTCCCGACCGGAGGGAGGGGGGCAGGAGTGGCCGCTTCCGAGGGCTGGATAGTGGCCACAGAAGTACCGGAGGCCGGAGCCTGATCTGGGGGCAAAAAGCCCGCCAGAATCAGCTTCGACCTCCGGTCCTTAAGTGCCCTGGGGTTGAACGCCGTGCAAATCGTGCATCCAGAGGAGAGGTGTTCAACCCCAAGGCACCTAACGCACCGAGTGTGGCCATCCGCCGGTGAAAGCTTATGGCCACACTTGGTGCACTTAGAAAAAATGGCTTTAGGGGCCTCAGACATTTTAAAAAGGAAAACACACTCACTAGGCCCCTAAACACACCATACACACTCACACACACACTATGACCAGCAAGGAAGGGAAGAGAAAAGGATCACAAAAAAAATAAAATTTAGTTAGCTAAAAAGGGCTATAGGGTACCTAATCACTCACTCTCACTCACAGCAACAGAAAAAAGGAAGAAATTTAACAATTTTCTCTCACAAATTTCGATCCACCAGGAGCTCAGGAACCTAGCTTGTAGCTTGAAGCGCGGCAAACTAGATCTGGGGTCAGTCAGGGTTGGCAGGGGATTATGGGTAAAGGGAGGAGCTAGGAGCTCGGATCTATGCTGTGGTAGAAGTTGCCGGCTCGGATCCGAGATCGGACCCGTATCCCAAAGGTTGCTGACAAATGAAGTGCCTACTTCAGATCTAATGTTTAATTATTTATTTTACATTTGTTTACCAGGCTATATTTCCATTTTCAGTAGAGGCCCGGGAAGAAAAGCTCCAAAAATAGAATAAAGAATTTAAACAACAATACTATCACAAAGTAATAGAAAGATTTAGCAAAAAATACCAAGATATGGTATTAAAGTGCAGAGATTAAATTAAACTAAAAAAAAAAACTAAAAAAAACTAAACAACTAAATAAAAAAAATACAGAGAAGCTTCACAGATTGTGTTATTTACTCCCCTTCATTAGGCACCTTCATTTTATGTTTCCTTTGAATAGAGAGTTACAACTGTAGCTGTAGACAATGCAGATGCACAGTGAAATGCAGAGATCAGAACTATCCTACCTTCAAAGTTCATAATTATGTCTAATTAAGCACATATCTGGAAGCACATCAGCAAGCTTGTACAATTAACTTGCAAGTGTTTGTACCATGCATTACGGTGGTAGTCAAAATGATATTTCCAGTTTCTGATGCTGGTGATCAATTTTCTTTTTCTTAAAGAGAGAAAGAAAATGAATAAATATGTTTTCTTCACTTCATTTTCTGATACTAATAGATAGGGATACAGTTCTGTGTTATAAAGTACAAGGGCTGAAGCTCAGGAACTAGATAGCCCACAATCACATGGCTGTACAGAATATCCAAACACCAATGAAGGTGGACAGAAATTGTTTATTTCTTGTTTATTCATTTCCTTATTTATAGAAAATGCCTTTATTTGTTTTACTATAATGACTAAAAGACTGGATACTTGGTTTGAATGCTTAACTTCTGTGATACAGTCTTCATGTTCTGCTTTATGAAGCTCTAAAAGGAGTGTTGCTGGTTATGAACTTTGAAGGTAGGATAGTTTTGATCTCTGCATTTCACTGTGCATCTGCACTGTCTACAGCTACAGTTGTAACTCTATTCAAAGGAAAACATAAAATGAAGGTGCCTAATGAAGGGGAGTAAATAACACAATATGTGAAGCTTCTCCGTAGCTCAAATTGTTCTACTGCTAAGCAAATAACCATAAAAAATATTGTCACTCAATATTTTTACATTTGTAGTATTTACTATACCAACAACATCTGAAGCATAGCTAGTAATAACAAATAAGTGACACGACTGCTGCTTCCAGAAGGCATGCAGACTGGAATTTATTCTCTCTCAGGATGCTAGCAGACTATGTAAACAAAATGTATGTACTTACTACAATGTTAGATCTTCAAGGTCCACATCCATTCACTTCAGCAGTATGACTGATATGCTACAAGCTAAGATTCTCTCCGGCTGTAAAAATCCTCCCCCAGTTCCATTAATATTCCACATCTTCCATCTCTCTAGATAGATTGCCCTTATAAAAACAGTTAACAACTCGGATAATCGTAAATACGTCAGAGACATTATTCAAGATCACTCTACAAGGGATAACTTTTGCTAGGATGGGGTAAAGTGGGAGGGTATGTTGAAATGAAAAGATGTGGATCATGAAGCTTGAATGTTGGGACAGAGTTATGGTAAATACATAACAATGTGTCTTAAATGGAATAGTTCATTAACTACAACAGTAGGACAAAGTCCCTAGCTTCTCCTCTTTGGTGGCATCATGACAAAATACCATGAAGTATGGTAGCCTCAGTAGTTAACCTGGACCTTGAGATCACATCCGGTGTACAGCATCCTACATAAATGTACAGAGACGAAAGAGGTTATGTCACAGATGCACATAAGTCATCGCTAAAAGGCTTTTTGAAGAAGACTGAGGAGGTAGCTATGGCCCTTTAAGAATGCATTTTTGGTGCACTTGATATAGGATTTTGTTGTATTTTGCATAAAAAAATGTAATACAGTCTGAAAGTCACATGGACAAGATAACCTTGGAGACTTTCTCACCTGCTTTACCTTTTGCAAAGAAGACAAAATGCTGGTTGTCCTTTCTAATATCTTTAGTACTACTCAGATAAAATCTTAACTGATGGTGTACATCAAGGTAGTGCAACAAGTGCTACCCTCTAATACAACAGTCAGAGAAGAAAACTGAGAGAGAAAGAAAATTGTCAAGGGTAACTTCTGAAGAAAATGCAGGCATTTTCAGCTCATGGTAGTACATAAATATACATACTGTTTATGAAAGATAATATACTGAGGCTTGAAAAAATGTGCCTAAAGTTGAGTCTGTCCTAGCTGATATAACTGCAACTAGAAAAAAAGTTATGTACTCACCATAATCTTCCATCTGTGTTGTCCATTTTCATTCTTCCTCAACTGTTAGCTTCAGATCCAATCCTCGGATCTGACTCAACTGCTTCTTTTAGCTCGTGGAACATTGAAACACTCGAGCTCCTCTTTTACCCATAATGCCCTAGTCCCCTACCATACCTCATGTCTTGTTTGCTGCCCCTTCTGTAAGCATTAGAAAATAATAGAGTCTGGGACTCAAACAAAGGAACAGTAGTTCCTCCAGCATTTTTCAATCCTTCCAAGAGTCAAACGAGGAGAAGGTTGGAGGGAAGGAAATTGCGGAAGAATGCAAATAGACAACACACATGAAACGTTATGATGAGCACATAACTTCTTTATCTGACGTTGTCATTTTCATTCATTCTTCAGCTGTTGGGACAGAGTCCCCAGCTACCTAAATCCCAGGAGGACTCTGAGGAAGGATATTTCTGAGCACCGCTGAGCCAAAGGCTGCTCTTCCCATAGAGACCAGATCCAATTTGTAATGAGCAATAAAAGTATGAGGATTAGCCCAAGCTGCAGTTGCACAAACATCATCCAGTGAAGATCTAGATAAAAGACTGAGGAAGTTGCCATAGACCTGGTAGAATCTGCTTTTGGTGGTTTTGGTAAAGACAAGCCCAATTTTTCGTAAATAAAGGTAATATAATCAGTTAATCATTTGGCTAAAGTCACTTTAAAAACTGGTTTGCCTAATTTTGATTCAAAAAAAAAAGAGAAAAATAATTGTTCTGATTTCCTCAAATTATTGGTTCTGTGTATATAAAACTATAATTGTTTGTGAACATTCAAAAATTGTAAAATATACTCTACTTTATTTGAGAAATTTAGAATGAAGACTGGAAGGTTGATAACTCAATTAATACTGGATTCTGACACCAGCTTAGGAAGAAAGGAAGGATTGGTCAGTAAGGATACTCTATCCTTATGAAAAATCAAATAAGGAGGTTTGACTGGCAGGGCCTATATTTCTGACACTCTTCTAGCACAGGTAATGGCCACTAAAATGATAGTTTTTCAGGTAAAGAATTTTAGTTCACACTTAGCTGATGGTTCAAATGGGGATTGTGTTAATGTTTGTAAAACAATGTACAAATCCCAAGGATGAGTGGGATCTTTTAATGGTGATCTAAGTAGAAAGTTCCTCTAAGAAAGGCTTTACAAAGTTTTGAGGATGCAAAAGATGACTTATTTACTCCTATATGAAAATTGGAAATGGTAGCTAGTTGTACTTTTACAGCAGAAGAGCTAGCACCTTCATAGAAAATTGTAAATAAAATTCAAGAACATTTGGAACCAGTGCTGAAAAAGGATCTAGATCCTTTTGCTGCACCCAAATGACAAATCTTTTCCATTTACTTCTGTAAAGCTTCCTAGTGAAAGCTTTGTAGGATGATAAAAGAATGTGACAGGTAAGGGAAGAGAGCCTGGGCTGTCTAAGGATCGATGGAAGTGGAGAAACCATGCTATCAATTTTAGGCCCGGAATGTCTGGATGAATCATATCTGTTGGATGAGGAAGTAGGTCTGGAGTTGGATCCAGAATCCATGGAGGATGAAGTAGACGAGGTCAAAGAAAGGGAAACCAAATCTGATGAGGCCAGTAAGGGGCAATGAAGATAACTGTGTTCTTCAATTGAGATGCTTCCTGAAGAAATTTGGGGATTAGTGGTAAAGGGGGGTAGGCATAAAGGAGACTGGGGAGCCAGTCATGAAACAGAGTGCCCCTTGGTGACTCCCCTGATGAAGGGGATAGGGACAAAGAACCTACTGCACTTGTTGTTGGGGCAGATGCAAAGAGGTTGCAGCATGGCTGTCCCCATTGATGGAACATCTTTTCCACAGCCTTCATATTGAGGGACCACTCGTGAGGCATTAGAATAGACCTGCTTAACTTGTTTGCAATAATAATGGATTTCCCTGGAATGTGAATTGCTATCAGAAATCGAATGGATGAGATCACCCACTGCCACACTCACATAGCTTCTTGACAAAGGGGGAAAGATTTGGTTTACCCTTGTTTGGTGATGTACCAGACCACTGACATATTGTCCATCTGGATCACAGTAGTTCCAGTGGAGAGAGTGTCTTGGAAGGTCTGCAATGCTAGCAGGACAGCTCTGATTTCCAGGACATTGATATGTGTGTTGGCCTCTTTGGAGGACCATGTGCCTTGGACTGTCTTTCACAAGAACTGCCCCCCCCACACACACACACACCCGATATGGGAGGTGTCCGTGATCACCATGGCCTTGGGTTGGGGGACAACAAAGGGATGGCCTTCTTGTACTTGACTGTAGTGTATCCACCACAGAAGGTAATTTTTGCAAGCCTTTGTTATTTTGATTTAATTGAATAATGGTTTATGAAGAATGGACCACTGAGTTGCCGGTGTCCACTGATGAATCCTCATATGGTACCTTGCCAATGGCACCAGAATGAATGCAGCTGACATGGATCCCAAAGCTTGGAGGATCAGTTGTGATGAAAGAAAAGAACTTTAAATGATCTTTCTGACCTAGAACTGGATAGTTTGATCTCTTGACAGAGGGAGAGAGGCTGTTTGAATGACCTTATTGAGCAAGGCACCAATGAATTGCAATATCTGTGTTGGTTTGAAATGAGATTTGTTGTGATTGATTGAAATCTCCAGCTAGGAGCATAACTGGAGCACATAGTCTCAAGCTAGAATGAGATGATGCCTGGTTTGAGCAGTTATGAGCCAGTCATCTAGATATGAAAACACCCAGAAACCATGCAGTCCCAAGTGAGCTGCTAATACTGCCATACACTTGGTAAACACCCTGGGGGCTGTGGTGAGGCCAAAAGGCAGAGTTCTGAATTGGTAATCACTGGCCCCCAGCCAGAAGTGTAGATATCTCCTGGATTGTCTGTTCATTTTGATAAGATGGTGTGCATCCTGAAGATCTGTCAAGCACATCCAGTTGCCCTTGTGCAGAAAAGGCAGAATGGACTGAACCATGACCATCTAGAAAATTTGTCTACTGAACTGACTGATTCAGATTGCTGAGATCCAAAAAGTACAGTTTTGTACCTACATAAATGTAGATGTTCGAGGATCCACATTGCTGCAGTCCTAACTATTGGGTAGTCCGCTGTCCAGTCGGCCCGAATACCAAAGTATATGGCTGACGTCGGTCACGGCGCATTAGACTGACGTCAGTACGTCAGGGTACTAATGCGCATGACCGACGTCATATCCTCAGTCTTTTCTTGCCCCAGATGTCAGAAGACCCTAAAAAGACAAGGCCAAAACCAAAACACACCAAACATACCTGCACCAAAAATATATACAATGTATACAAAGGTACCAGAATATAATCTCACCTACACAACCACCCCTAAACACAGAGGGGAAGGAGGGAGGGTAAATTGGACTGCAGCAATGTGGATCCTCGAACATCTACATTTATGGTAGGTACAAAACTGTACTATGTTCTTCATTCCACATTGCTGCAGTCCTAACTATTGGGTAGAATCCCAAAGCAGAGGTAAGGGAGGCTGGCAAATCATAAGGAAGCAGGAGCTGATAACATGCCTTGCAAAATAGCTGTGGCAAAACCAGCCCTAGACTTAGAGTAGAGAGGAAGGTGGTAATGCTTAGAGAAAGTATGCACTGAACTCCAAGTAGCTGCCTCCAAAATATCCTTAGTTGCCACCCCCCTTAGAAATGCTGTTGAAGTGGCAGTAGCTCTAGTGGAATGAGGCCTAATCCCAGCTGGAATCTCTTTGCCATGATGGGAATAACAAAATGCAATGCAAAACCCAATCCACCTAGAAATAGTTTGTTTTGACACAGGCTTGCCCTGCGAACTCAAAGCAAAAGAAACAAACAACTGCTGAGACTGCCTAAAATCCTTAGTCCTGCTTAAATAATAACGCAATTGCCTGTGTACATCTAAAGTGTGCAAAATCTTTTCCCCTTTATTTTGGGGATCTGCATAGAAAGTAGGCAAATGAATAGTTTGGTTTAAAGCCACACTAGAAACCACCTTAGGCATAAATGAAGGATTAGTACGTAATGATACCCTATCCTTATGAAAAATCAAAAAAGGCTCAACCGCCATAAGGGCCTGTAACTCAGAAACCCTTCTTGCAGAAGTAATGGCCAACAAAAAAGCAGTCTTCCATGACAAGTATTTCAGTTCAGCAGTAGCCGCAGGCTCAAAAGGTTGTAGAGTAAGTTTCTCCAACACAAAATTGAGATCCCAAGCAGGAGTAGGAGCTCTCATGGGGGTCTTATATTCTTTGCCCCTCTAAGAAATTGCTTGAACAAAGGATGTGAAAACAATGGTGGGTCACAATCATAGTGAGCTGAAATTGCTGCAGCATGAATCTTAATGGAAGAGAAAGACAAACCTTTGTCCAATAACTCAGTAAGATATTGAAGAGCCACACTCAAATTAGGCTCCGAAATCTCCAAATTCTTTGCTGCAGTCCAAAATAAAAATCTCTTCCATTTTTCTGCGTACACTTTCCTTGTACTAGGTCTTCTGGCTTCCATAATCACATTTAAAACTTGTTGAGGAAGCTGAGACCTGCTGTCTTTCAACACAGAATATGCCAGGCTGTTAGATGAAGAGTTTGAAGCTTGACATTGAGCAGATGACCGTCCCTCTGAGACAATAGGTGTGGAATCAAGGGTAAAGGCCATGGAGGCTTCCTTACCAGACTCCTCAGTAATGGGTACCAGTGCTGCCGAGGCCAATCTGGAGCTATTAAAATCATCCTTGGCTTGTCTTGTCTGACCTTTAGAAGCACCTTTGGGAGAAGAGGCAGAGGTGGAAAAGCATACACATGAAGATTTTTCCAACTGAAAGAAAGAGCATCCACTTTCCAAGCTGTGTGATGAAATCCCTTCGTGCAAAACTTTGGCAGCTGGTGGTTTAGTGGAGAAGCGAACAGATCTATGTCTGGAGTTCCCCATGACACTGTCAATTTTTGAAATACATGAAGATCCAGTTTCCACTCGTGGGGATCCATGATTTGTCTGCTTAACACATCTGCTAAGGAGTTCTGTGCTCCCGGCAGAAACCTTGCCTGAAGAGTTAGTTGCAAGCTGAGCGCAGTCTCCCATAAAATCATTGCTTGCCTGCACAATGGGTAAGAATGTGTTCCCCCTTGTTTGTTGATGTACCACATGACAGTTGTGTTGTCTGTTAGAATCAACACCTGCCCTGGAAGAAGTAACTCCTTGAAAGCCATTAATGCAAACTGGACTGCTAACATCTCTTTCATGTTGATATGTAGATGCTGTAGTCTGGCAGGCCACTTGTCTTGTATCCACTTTCCATCTAGATGAGCTCCCCAAGCAATGTCTGAGGCATCTGTCGTTAGAATCTGACTTGCCTCTGGCCGGGTCACAGAGAGTCCCTTGTTTAGGTGACATTCCTGAGCCCACCACAAAAATTCCTTTTGAATGCAAGGTATTATTTGAATGACAGTGTCCAAATCCTGGCAGTGCTGTGTCCATAGATTTTTGAGATCCCATTGTAGCTTCCTCATATGCAGTTTGGCATTGGGAAGCACCAGAATACAAGATGCCATGAACCCTAAGGCTTGAAGGACTGTCCTTGCAGTCAGCCCGGACTGAAGAGATAATTGATGGAAGTAACTGGAAAGATTTTTTTGTTTGTCCGGGGTTAAAAAGGCCATCTGGGCTGCTGTATTCAGTCTCACACCCAGAAAGCACATGTCTTGAGAGGGTACTAGACTGGACTTTATTTCGTTCACAGAATACCCTAGGCATCTTAGCACTGCTATGACATATTCCAAATGCTGTAGAAGGTCTTCCTTTTCTTGAGCCAGAATCAGGCAGTCGTCCAAGTAAGGATAGATTTGAATTCCTTTTAGCCTGAAGTAAGCTATCACTGGAGCCAGAACCTTTGTGAATACTCTGGGCAGTAGACAAGCCAAAGGGCAATGCAGAGAACTGATAATGAGAATTTCCAGCTCGAAAACGCAGATACTTTCTGCAACTTAGCCTTATAGGCACATGAAGGTAAGCTTCCTTGAGATCTAAAGTTACCATCCAGTGATCTTTGCCCAGCAGAGGTAAAAGCTGTTGTAACGTCAACATTTTGAACTTTGGAATGTCCAGATAAGTGTTGAGGATAGATAAATCCAAAATTGGTCTCCACGTGTTCCCCTTCTTTGGTACTAGGAACAGGCGAGAATAAAATCCTAGGCCCCTTTCTGGCACAGGAACTGACTGAATGGATCCTATTTGGAGCAACAGAGAAATTTGCTTGCGAGCCTCTGTTCTTTGTAGAGGAGGAATGTCTGGCATGCCTTTGAAAGGAGGCAAGGTATGGAAATAAAACCTGTAACCATGGTGAATGATATCCAGAACCCATTTGTCTTGGGTAATTAAATCCCAATTTTCTTTGAAAAGAGACAGCCTTCCTCCTAGAGGTGCCACCAGGCGAGAATGTACTGGCAGCTGAAAAGGCAGGTCATTGGGTCTGCTTACGAAAGGACTGACCCCTGCCCTCACCAGAAGTCTGAGCAGGTGAACTCCCTGTTCTAGGCCTAAAAGAACCTTGAGCTCTGCCCCTACCATGTCTAGACCTACCCCTAGACTGGGAATCATAAGCCGTCCACCCCTTAGTAGGCCAATTTCTACTAAACTTCGGAGGCTGCACCTGCAAAAAATTCTTAACAGTTTGCATAGACTTAGCCTTGTCCTCCATTTTCTTTAAAACTGCTTCCACAGGCGAACCAAACAACACATCAGACTGTAAAGGAGCATCCAAAATCCTTGTCTTAACATGCTCAGCTAAGTTCTGATCTCTCAACCAGGCGTGCCTACGAAGAACAGAACCAGAGGCAGCCACCCTCGAGGAGGCCTGCACAGCATCAAAACCACACTGCAAAGAATGCTTTCCCACTTGTTCAGAAACATGAACTAAATCCTGCAGCTCTTTACACTCAATACCTTCAGCCAGAGCATCCACCTTAGACTTCAATTGTGAAAGGAGATAATTCTGATATTTTAACATATGAAACTGACAATTCAACGCCCTCATGGCTAAAGTGGAAGAAGTGTACACTTTCTTTCCCCATCTATCCAAAGCCCTTGCCTCTTTATCAGGAGGAACAGGATTTTTAACCACAGAAGCCTTCACACCTTTAGGCCCCTGAGAGACAGTTTCTGGGTCCGCCCTAGGACTCCTAAAAAGATACTTATGGGCGTCAGGCACCCTATAGTACCTATCCGGTTTAACTGGGGCAGGAGGCAAAGAATCAGGATTTAGTGAAGCCTCTGCAAAAACATCTTCTACTACATTCAGAACAGGAGGTATAGCTAAAGGCCTATGCTGGGGTAAAAACAAGAATTCTCTAAGCCTCTTCCTGGAATCAGAGAAATCTTGACCTTCCCATTTAAAATGCTCCCTCATGGAATGCAGAGTCTCTGAAAAGAAAAATCCTCAGGAGGCGAAGCTGAAGGAGTAGAATCATCCACATCAGAATCAGAATAAGGAGGATACTCCTGCAAGTCTTCAGCAGAAGACTCAGAAGCCTCGAACATTGCTCAAAACTCTCAAACTCAGGTTCCACCCTAGGCCTCTTATCAGGAGGGGGCATAGAACCTCTAATCATAGTAATCAAATCCTCTGCCATTTTTAGCATATGCTTCTTAGGCAAAGACCCTGAAACACTCGGAGAAACCCCCACTGAAGCTAAAGTAGGCCTGCCTCTTAAAGAAGCCTTGGCAACAGAAGGCGAGGCCCTAACCGCCTTAGGAAGAGAGGGAAGAACAGCCACCTGAGAAGCCCCTTCAGCCTGGCCTACTTCCTGAGAGGACACATCCTGCAACAATAAAGTTTCTCCCTGAGACTCCAAAGAAACTCCTGGCAGAACCTCCGGCTCCACTGAGCCCTCTAAAGAACCGACGTCCGGGACTGTCGGTTCTTCCCCTCTAGGCTTAGCTGCTTTGTCCTTGCGCTTTTTGGCTGAAGCGGGCGTCGGAGCATCCGACGGCATTTTATAATTACAACGCTTCCCAAACACTAACCTGGCACAGTCTAACCTTCTCTTAATAGTGCGTTTGTTAAATCTAGCACAAGAGCGGCATCCAACAATGTCGTGCTCAGGCCCTAAACAAGGTATACACAAAGTATGGTAATCCCTATGAGGTATCTGTTTCCCACAAGAAATACAGTTATTCACTTTTTCTGACATCCGGTTAAATACTGAGGCAAGAAAAAACCAAAATATTCCCAACGGGGTACTTAGCCAACTTTGATTCGGTCTGAAACTCTGACTTCAGAAACTTTCAGAACGCCAACCTGCACTCGCAAAATTGCTTCTGCATCGGACCACGCGGCAAAAAAGACTGAGGATATGACGTCGGTCATGCGCATTAGTACCCTGACGTCAGTCTAATGCGCCGTGACCGACGTCAGCCATATACTTTGGTATTCGGGCCGACTGGACAGCGGACTACCCAATAGTTAGGACTGCAGCAATGTGGAATGAAGAACATCTGGTCTCCAGTCCTCTCTTTTCTTTGGCACTAAAAAGAATCTTGAGTAAGTCAGGAGCACTGATAGGATCTGTCAGAGAAAGTATCTCAAGATCCCTGGTTATTCAGGCTACTTCTGCCACAGGGATGGCGTCTTCCATTAGAGTTCCCCCCTCTTCCCCCTGGGAAACTGTTTCCACGTGGATCTTGGAAGGGACCCTGGGATTTTTTGAACCACATTTTCCATCTGGCTCGTTGGTACCTAGAAAAGGTCTGAAGGGTCAAACAATGCACACCCACAGCAGACAGGGTTTTTTTCTTCCTGCTCACACCTGGAGAGTGTGTCTTTTACTTTGGGCCAAATAAGGAACTTCCGTCAAAAGCAGCATTGATGAAGGAAGATTTGAAGGGTTCTGCAAAGTCACACAAGAGTGTTCAGCCATGTCTTCTGATAGAAATGCCTGAACCCACTGGCCGTGAGGTACCTTTAGCTGTGTGGGAGATAAGCCTTATGGACAAGTTTGAAATGAATTGAAGGGTAGCCATCTGTGAGGTAATAGTACTCTCTGCCTTGGAGGATATGGTCCTAGTGAGGGAGTTGGCAAGTTCCTTAATCACATCCCTCTGGAGTCTCGTGAAGTGTGCCAAATAATTCAGCAACTGAAGGGCAAAGGTTGTCAAAGCATAGATACACTTACCCAATGTGTCCAGCTCCCTATACTCCCTTTTGGGGGGGTTGACAGAAGAACATTGTTCTACTATTTCCTTCTTCACAGCTGCTTCTACGACCATGGCATCAACTGGTCCTCCCTTGCTCCAATATGCTTTGTCCTTCAGTGGTGCTAGGATCCTATCTGGTCTCTTAGGGATAGGCTTGATGGTATCAGGCTCCTTCCACACCCGTTGAGAGACCAAATCAATAAGCTCACTGACAAGTGAAGTCAGCCAGGAGATAGATGGGCCAGCTCCAAAAGCCTCCAGGAATACTGAGTCCTCTTGGGAAGGGTTGTTGGGAGACCAACCAGCACTTTGCATTAGGAGTTCTAGGATGTCTCCAATGAGAAGTCATAATCAGGTGGTGATCTTGGGACCCTTCCCCCTCATCAAAGTTGGTATGTTCTGTGATAGACTCTTGTGAAAAATCCAAGTGCCTCCTTTTACACTTTCTCTTTCTAGGAACTTCTTCAGTAAGATGTTCTGGAGAAGTGTCAGAAGAGATTAGTATAGCCTGTTGAGTGTTATGGAGATTAGTTTGGGCTGGCAGTCCCAGTGGCACAGTTGGATGAGGCTCTAGACACAAAGTCAAATTAAGCTGAGTAGTTGGAGTTGAAGAGGGGAGAGAATTCTGAACTCTTGGAACAGAGTAAGCGCTTTACATTACCTTGAAAACATAATGCCTGAAAGAGAAGAAAACTGATGGATCCAATAAGACATGCCTACAGACCATAGGCTCCCTCCACCCTGAAGGCAGACTACTTGAGGAGGGAGTCGGAGCAGAGCTATCTAGCTCCGAAAGTCAGAGGGGCAGAGATGGCTCTGACAGTTTCAGAGTCAACTCCAACACCCTCAGATCCAGTACTGATGCTACAGCTCCGAGTCATCCAGTTCTGAAGTGCTCAGTGCCAGTCCACGCAGAGATATCACTGAAGTCAAAGATACAAGTACCTTCAGATTCGATGCGGACAACTCCAGAATGTTCGGATCCAACAGCTCCGAAACTAATGGTCAGATGGAGAAGGAGTCAATAATGGGGAAGTGGTACTGATAAGGGTCTCTGGACCAGATGGGGTCAGAGCTGGAAGAACCCCCATTTGAATCTGCATCAAAAGGAATTTCCTCATCATCCTTTCAACATCAGCTTCAGTCAGACTCTTGGAAAATTGTATAAGGGATGCTGTTGAAGACAATCTGGAATGATGATGTCTCAGTGACCATTCAAAAAAAGGGGGAAGGGAGTTGAGAGGTGACAGGATCCAGACCATTTGTGGCAACTGGATCTGACGGGATTTTTGTGGTTGACATTTCAGATCCAAAGAGGTTGGATGCAACACTTTAGGTACTTTACAGGGAGGAGGTTCAGATACGAGAGACAAAAAAGTAGTCCGATCCGGGGATCCGATTTCTTGCCAGGTTTTTTTTAAAGTTTGAGATGATATTGATGCAGATTTAGATTTAGAGGGCAGCAAATCTTTTAAAATTAATGTGTTTCTTATATCAGTTAAAACTACTGGATTGAAGGCTTTACAAATATCACAGTTAGAATTAAGGTGCACTAGGCCTAAACAATAAACACATTTATGTACATCAGATAAATGAATTTTATTGCAGCAGGCTGTACATTTCTTAAAACCGGAAGATTTCTCAGACATTGTTTTTTAAGAAAGAAAAGATAATTAATAGGATTTTTTTTTTTTAATAAAGGTTACGAGGGGAAAAAATACCAACTATGGAAATTAAAGAGGTACTTAAAAGTACAACAGAAGGAGGATACCAGTGATCGTAATCAAAAAATACGCATAATGGAAAATAATTTGAAGCAGTAAAAGGGAAAAGAAGAATATACTGTGGGAGGATAGTGCTAGAGAGATTGAAATATTTTAAAGTTATACAAGTAATAAAGTTATAACTCGCAAAAAGTTGCTATGCTCGAGAGTATACAGTGACAATATCCATATGCTAAGGTGGCAAATGAGATCTGAGGTATGTTAGGTAACTAGGGCATTATGGGTAAGGGAGGAGCTTGAGAGTTTCAGTGTTCCAGAAGCTGAAAGAAGCAGCCGAGTCAGATCCGAGGATCAGGTCCAAACCCAACAGCTGAATGAAAGAATGAATGAGTGAAAATGACAACATCAGATATATGGTTTTCTAAGATAAAAATCTGTGATCAACCTTGGCTGCTGATTCAAAGAAAGTCAGCAACACTTCCTCTACAGCATGAAACTAAAGACCCAAGCAGGTATGAGTTCTCAAAGAGGAAGGACAACTTTTCTACACTTTTAAGGCAAATCTAACCTACTCTAAACCTATCACATACTTCTAATTTACTACTCTGTTCTCTGTTTCCTTTCTTTACTCTTAAATTCTTCTCTTCACTGCTGTATAATAATACATATGTGCATCACTTCAGTGTATAACTGTATATAATTATTTTACATACTTGTAGACATTCATTATGTTATTTGCAACTTATGAAATATATTATTTACTCTGATTTGCTTATGTTTATGATTTGCTGCATGTAAAGTGTAATAATTTATTACTGTTCAATACCTGAGCTGTTTGGCTTCTGTTACATACCTACAATCAACTGCATTACTAGCTGAGGTAAGTACAAACTAGCAGTGTTAAAGATTTCACTGCATTTCATTTTTCTGTCTATTTAATTGTTTCATTGAATATTGTGTCTGTGTCTCTCTGCAGTTAATTATTTTTCTATTTAATTGTTTCATAGAATAATGTGGTCTCTCTCTGTCTCTGCAGCTAGTGGGGGCGTTTGTGTTTCACTTCATTGATATTCAGTGTTAAACTCTTAGCCTAGAGGTTTTATCTGTATTTATAAGTGAGTCACATATCTTTGAATTTATTAATGCTCAATACCAGAGTTATTTTGCTTCTGCTACATACCTACAATCAACTGCATTACTACCTGAGTTAAGTACAAACTCGCAGTGTTAAGATTGTACTGCATTTCATTTTTCTATTTAATTGTTTCATTGAATATTTGGATTGGAGTGAGTACTCAGTGAACAACGGGTAGCAGTCTGCCGTACCTATACTATGAATCCAGAAGGGCAGGAAGAACTTGGCTTGACCAGGAAGCTAATAGGTCAGCTCACGGAACTTGTGAATTTACTTACACCAGTGTGCTCGAACCTGATTCAGTTAAGAAGCGAGGACAGAGCGCAAGGAACCGAAGGGTTAGTTCAACAGCAACATAAAAGGAAAAGGGAGCTTATGGGCGAGAACGAGGACGCCGGCGACCCAGGGACTTTACAAAATTTTGAATTTGATCCTCGTAACACGCCGAACATTTTCGGGGAAGGAAGTAGTGGTTCCGTTCAAAGGGGAACGTTACACAAGGACTTAGGAGCTAGACCTAAAACCATACCAGGTACTGTTACTACTAATATTACAACCACTAATGAGTGGCTTCAGAAGAACTTTAATTTTCAAAGTACTGATTACATGAGAAAAAGTGCTGCGGATGGTGACACTTATAGTACAAAATTGGAGAAACTGTATAAATTAATGCTGCAATACAGAACATGCACTATTGAGAATGCTTACTTGAAGGAATGCATTAAAAAGGAAATAGTCCCAAAAGGACTTCGTATATGTAAATACCCCAATAATGTGCAAATGGGGACTGTTTTTTATGAAAATTTATTGAAAACGTTTAACAAATGTGGTTTGGAAGTTGTGCAACATATTATTGATGAGAATGAAAGAAAGTTAACACTTTTAGATAGGGATATTGTTGAAATTGATGTATGTATTAAAAGTGATATGATTTTTGGTATTAAAGAAGAGAAAGAGAAATATTTTAAAATTAGAAGTGATATAGACTTGAAGTGTGATGAAATTATACAACGTAAATGGAATAAATTAAATAGGGACATGTATGAATATGCAAATGATTTGAGTTACCCCAAACCTATACAAAAATATTATAAAGGTAGTAAGAATTATGGTAAGAATAATAATAATAATAATAATAACTATTACAATAATAATAATAATAATAATAAAAATGTAAGTAAATACAAAAGGAAGGATAGCAGGAATTACAATAGGGACAGAATAGAGGAGCAACTATATGATATAGAATTTCCCCCCCCTAGGAAATGAAAATCATGAAATTTTCTTTGAACAAGGAAATGACAAGAGAATGAATTTTCAGATGCGAGGGGGGAAAAGGGGAAGAGGGAGATTCAGTTATTAGATACCCTCACCCATTTGGACACGGGTCAAGAACAAAATATGGATCCTTTATTTGAGACTAACTATGACGTAGGAAGTGATATGACTATCAGTCCTAACTTTAATTTGAATTTTAATATTGATATAGTTGCTGAAAATAATATCAACAATGAGGTAGGGGACAATAATATTATTAGAGAAAATGTTAAAAACAGTTTTGAGGGATTTTCTATATATAATTTTAGTAACTACATGCTTGACAAGAAATATTTTAGTCTATTTAGTAAAGGATTAAAATATATTCCATCTAAAAAAGGAGATACAGCTAACACTATTATAGACATGAAACTTTTTTTAAGGAAAATTAATTTAACTATTTTGGCTTCTAGAGCTGGTTTTAACAAAAAAGACAACAGAGAAAATAAAGAAATTAAGGAATTAAATAGAAAATCAACATATAATCCCCCTCTTCTACCACAAATTAAGAACTTGGAAATGGTAATGGAAAAGGAAATAAGAAAGAAATGCTCTAAGAAAGGAATTTATTTCCATCAGAATTTAACAAGGGAAGAGAACGAATTACTAAAAGAAATTGTAGAGGATAAAACAGTGAGAATCATGAAACCTGATAAAGGGGGTGGGATAGTAATAATGGATAAGATTTTATACGAAGCAAAGATGAACACCATCCTAAATAATGAAGATAATTATTGTGTAGCTTCAAAACAAGAGGTTGAGATGGCACACAAGAAAATTGAAATATTAATTCATGATTTACACTTAGAAAAAGTTATAGATATCAAAACTGTTAATTATCTAAAAGTGGAAAAACCAAGGGTGGCCACCATCTTTGGCATACCCAAAATACATAAAAATCAGGAAAATCACCCTTTAAGACCCATAGTGTCAGCAGCAGGGGCAATGACAGTTCCACTAGCTAAATATGTCGATACAAAAGCAAAGCACATATGGGTAAACAACAGTATTATTTTAAAAGATTCTTGGGACTTCCTAAGGGAAATAACACCTAAGGTATTTAGGGAAGATATTACTTTTATAACTATAGATATAGTTGATTTGTTCTCTTGCATTCCACATTATGAAGGAATGAAATTATTTGAAGAAAGTATTTTCTTAGATAACATTATGACTCAAGAAGAAAAAATAGCTACTGTCAGTTTTATGGATGTGATTTTGAAAAATAACTATTTAATTTTCAATGGTGAATATTATAAGCAAAAATCTGGAGTTTCAATGGGAGCGGCATGCGCTCCCACATATGCGAATTTAGTACTATCCAGATGGGAAGAAAAATATATTATAAATTCCAAATATAAAGATAAATGGATATTATATCATAGATATTTGGATGATATGGTTATGTTCTGGATAGGGGGTAAAAATGACTTTCTTGAATTCATGGACTATTTAAATACTACCACAAGCTTTTTGAAATTTATGTATACTATAAATAAGAAAACATTAAATTACTTAGATGTAGAGATTTACAAGTACAAAAGTAATTTTGAAACAAAAGTATACAGGAAATCAACTTATGTTAACTCTTTTTTACACTTCGAAAGTGCACACCCCTTCCATAGTAAGAAAAATATTTTAAAAGGACAATTTGTGAGGGGGTCTAGGATGACAAGTAGACAAGAGGACTTTTATGAAGAATGTAATAGACTAGAAAATATGTTTTTGGAAAAAGGTTATCCTATCGAATTTATAAAAAACATAAGGAAAGAAGTAGAATTAGGTAGAAGTGGAAGATTTTATCCTATTAAAGGGATAGAAAGAAATACTACTGATGGTTTAGGAAACGAAAGGATAGAGAATACAAGAAAAATAAATGATGAAGGTGAAAGTCAACAAAGAAGACTAATATTAGAATATAATTCCCTAAATAAAAATATAGGAGGAATATTCAATAGAGAATGGAAAACATTCCTAACCTATACTGACATTGAAGAAGTCAGAGAGATAGTACCTAAAATTGTTTATAAGAATCCACCTAATATTAAGAATATGTTAGAAAGAATAGGGAAGTCAAAGAGAATAAATTTTGGTGAATTAGTAGGAACATTCAAGTGTGGAAGATGCCCCCATTGTATTTTTATAATAAATAAGGATGAAATACACTTGGAGAGCAGAAATAAAACAATAAAAAGTTTCAGTTACTATAATTGTGAAACTCAAAGAGTAGTATATTTAGCGACCTGCCAAAAATGTCAATCTTTCTATATTGGAAAGACAGAGAGACCATTAAAAAAGAGGGTATACGAACACACTTATGACATTAAAAAAGAAAGAGAAACAAATGCACTTTACAAACACACTAAAATTTGTTTAGATGCAACCTACTTGTTCTTTGTATTAGAACAGATTCAGATTGATCCCAGGGGAGGCCCATGGGAGGATACATTAGAAAGTAGGGAGCTTTGGTGGCAGGTGCACTTAGATGCTAGTAAAAGCCCAGGATTAAATGATTATATATCCATAGGAGCTATACTGAGACTAAAAGCAAATAAAATTTAAAATCAATAAATCCTAGATTTTAACACTAGAGGGCAGTAGACTATAGATGTATTGAATAAATAGAATGGTTTTATTATAAATAATTTTTCCTTTTCATTTAGATTTCTGTTCCCTATTTCATATAGAAGTTATTAATAAAGATTTATGAAATTTATTAGGTATGTTTATGATGTCCCTTAAATTTAACATCCACAAGTTACACAATATGTTTTTAGTTTTAACACACACTTGATGCACTTTATATTTATATTCACATTTATATTTATATTTATTCTATATTTATATTTATATATATATATTTATTTATTTATTTATATGTATATATTCATATATTTATATTTTAACATTCAAGCATTTTTAACATTTAAGCACAACTGGATGTTACATAGGTGCCATTGATTATTCTTGCGTATTAAGAAGTGACAAAGGATTTTATAAATTAAACATTTTTTTAACAAGTTTGAAATGTTAATATGTTGTATGTTTTTAATCTATATAAGAATATATTTAAGAGTAGAAAAGTTATATATGCAAGTCTAACATCAAGACAACTTTTATTAAGTATATTATACATAATATACACAAGAATGCATGTTTTTTGGAACAGTGGTCTGTGAACATCCAGGAGATGTTGAATAATGAATGTAACACTCATGAATATTCATAAGAAATGGAAGCCGATAGGGCATTTTAAAATGTGTAAATTAATTGTTATTGGTACCTTTCTTTAATTAGAAAGGCAATATGATATTTAAATGTTAATTGCACAACTTCCTTACATCTGATGAAGTCCCACATTGTGAGACGAAAACGCGATCATTACAGTTTGAAGAGAGTTAATCAATTTTTGGTGTGGTTTATCAATAAACAGTGGAATTTTCCCATTTGACTACCTGGAGGTTTTTCTGAGCACTTAGCGTTATCTACAGCAATTTTATTCGTATTTTGGTTGCTTCGCTGTGGGAGCTTTCACACTACGGAGGTCATTGAATATTGTGTCTGTGTCTCTCTGTAGTTATTTATTTTTCTATTTAATTGTTTTATAGAATACTGTGGTCTCTTTCTGTAGCTGCAGTTAGTGGGGGCTATTGTGTTTCACTTCATTGATATTCAGTTAAACTCTTAGCCTAGAGGGTTTCTCTGTATTTATAAGTGAGTCACATATCTTTGAATTTATTACTGCTCAATACCCAAGTTGTTTGTCTTCTGCTGCATACGTACAATCAACTGCATTACTAGCCAGGTTAAGTACAAACTTGCAGTGTTAAAGATTGTATTGCATTTCATTTTTCTGTCTATTTCATTGTTTCATTGAATATTGTGTCTGTGTCTCTCTGTAGTTATTTATTTTTCTATTTAATTGTTTCATAGAATACTGTGGTCTCTCTCTGTCTCTGCAGTTAGTGGGGGCTATTGTGTTTCACTTCACTGATACAGTGTTAAACTTTTAGCCTAAAGGGTTTCTCTGTATTTATAAGTAAGTCACATATCTTTGAATTTATTACTGCTCAATACCTGAGTTGTTTGGCTTCTCCTACATACCTACAGTCAACTGCATTACTAGCTGAGTTAAGTACAAATCTGCAGTGTTGAAGATTGTACTGCATTTCATTTTTCTGTCTATTTAATTGTTTCATTGAATATTGTGTCTGTGTCTCTCTGTAGTTGTTTATTTTTTTATTTAATTGTTTAATAGAATACTGTGGTCTCTCTCTGTCTCTGCAGTTTGTTTCTTGCCCTCCCTGTTCTTGTTTTGGTATTAATCTTGGTGGCTTTGGAATTGCCCACCCTCCTCTAATATTTGTGTTTGAACACTCCTCCTAGGTCTATCTCATTTGCTCACTCAACTGAGTACAGTGAGATCATATTTTGACTTTAGACACTCCTACCAGTCCCATCTGTTCTATTCCAGTCTAGTGTCACTAACTCACTCTACCTAATACAGAGAGAACATTTGTGAAGAGCAAGCCAGTTAGGTCCTTAATTTTGAATTATCTTCTGTTTCTCCTTTCTCCCTTTCCACTTTCCAAAAAAATGTCTAAGCTTGTTTCCTGCCTTTCCTGTAACTAGTTTAGTCCAGATACAGATTTGTAAGCTTCTGAGTCCCCAAAGCCTTTCTGTGTTGGAGGGAAGGCTTCTAGCTTATCAGTGGGAGTGGTAAGCACTAGGTAGCCTATCTACCACAAGAGTGGTTTCTGGCCCAGAAACTGTAGTTTATTGGCCATTTTGGGCAGTTTTTCCATTTCTTTCAACTTTCTGGTTTAAAAGCCTGCATTTGCGCTTGTTTCCCACCTTTCCTGTTACTAGTCTAGTCCAGATGCATATTTGCTGTATCCAGGACTGTTTGTAAGCTTCTGAGCCTCCCAAGCCTTTCTGTGTTAGAGGGAAGCCTTCTAGCTTATCAGTGGGAGTGGTAAGGACTAGGTAGCATATCTACCACAAGAGTGGTTTCTGGCCCAGAAATTGTAGTTTATTGGCCGTTTGGGCAGTTTTTCCATCTCTTTCAACTTTCTGGTTTAAAGCTCGCGTTTGCACTTGTTTCCCATCTTTCCTGTAACTAGTCTGGTCCAGATACAGATTTGCTGTATCCAGGACTATTTGTAAGCTTCTGAGCCCCCAAGCCTTTCTGTGTTGGAGGGAAGAATTCTAGCTTAGCAATGGGAGTGATAAGCACTAGGTAGCCTATCTACCACAAGATACAGGTACAGATTCTTAGTTTTAGCACTTGAATTTGCTTATTTATGCTCAGCACTTGTTCAGAACTTGTTATTAGCACTAAATAAGCTACAAATTACTACAGCACTCAACCTACCTTTTTACCTAGAGGAAATTTGTTTTTGTACTTACTTTCCTCACTTGCTTAGAGAAAAACAGCTCTTATACTCACTTTCCTCACTTGTCTAGAGGAAAGTAGTTTTCTATTCAGGTATGTCTAAGGGTCAGCTCCCAGTGTTCTCTCCTGTCTATCTGATGAATCTGGGCATCTTGGGGCAGTGTAGCAATTGCCTCATGTACACAGACAACTCTCTCCTCCTACTACCCAACACCACAAACTGTGAGAGATGCACTTATCTAGCCAAACTGGGGGCAAAGCTCTCACCAACCAAGACTGAACTTGACAGTCAAGAGGAGAAGGTAAACACTTGCATCACACCACACTCATCACCTAGTCCCACTAAACCTACACCACCAAAATCCACATATAGAAACACAAGAACATTCAAGGAGGCTCTCAATAATAATCTGCTCAAGCAACAGAGACCTCCAAAGCAGAATTGCAAGCAACCTCCACCCCCCAACACAACCCAAATGACACATAGCCCACAGACTCAGTGTGCCACTCAACCACAGCCCATAACACAAAACAACATACCCAACACACTAGTCATAGGTGACTCTGTAGTCAGTCATACTGATGTCCCACTCACCAGGCTAAACAAGGAGAAGGTTACTGTCAGCTGCCTGTCAGGTGCCAGGATCTGCCACATGACCCATGCACTCAGGTCACTCCACAACAAGTACAAATATGACTCTGTCATTGTCCATGTTGGTATGAATGACATGAGATGTACCTTCCTGGACTACATGAAAAGAGACATGGAAGATCTCTCTGATCTTGTAGCCCAGGCAGGTATGACCCTAGCCCTGAGTAACATCCTGCCATCACCCAGAATGATACCACAGTACCAGGACAAAATGATTGACTTCAACAATTGGCTAAGCTTCTGGTGTCATTCCAGGGGGATCCAGTATCTGTCTGCATGGGATGACATGGTCAAGAGACCATGATGCTTTGCCAGAGTTGGCCTGCACCTGTCACCCCTGGGATTCCGGATACTGGCTAAGGCTCTTGCTGCCCCTATAGTGCTTTTTTTAGGCAAGGTTCAAATGACAAATTCACCACTAGAACTGGAACAGGCAAGCAAAAACTGAGGGTAATGCTACTCAAGTCGAAATCTCAAAATGCACTCCCTCGAGGTACTCCTTAAAATGGAGAACATCGATATCTGTGCAGTGACTGAGAACTGGTTCAAGGCTCCAGAAAGCACCCCTGCATTACCAGGCTATAACTCATACCACACTTTTCGGCCACGTAACCTGGACTGGAACGCCAAAGGCGGAGGTGTGTCCATATTCATTAAGGATATCCACACCTCCAGGCTAGTTGCTCATCATAATGTATCAGAGGTTATCCAAGTGGAACTAACTCTGGGCAAAACTGCAATCCAAATTGTAGCTTGCTACAGATCCCCCACTATGCCCCAGGATTCCTACTCCTCTTTTCTTGATATACTGGAAAATATTAGGGTTCAAGCAAACACCCTTATAATGGGCAATTTCAACTTCCCCGCCATTAACTGCAAAAACTACTCATGTACCAACTCCTTTGCTCAACGTTTTCTGGAATTCATAAATTCCAATTCCCTGGATCAACCTATCCACACCCCACCAGGGGCAACTATATCCTAGACCTAGTCATTACCAGCATGAGTGTCTGGTGTTCCACACCTGAAGTCAACTCCTCGTTGGTCAGATCTGACCATAAGCTAATCACCCTAGATATCCACATCCCACCCCCACCCCCCCCATTAAGGAAATCACCGTAAAAAAAATTCTCCAAAGCCAACTTCATGCTTCTTAAGACAGAAGTGCAAACTTCACGACACCCATGCAAACGAACAATAGAGGTACGACTGCTGAATCCTACACAAATGCACTTTATAAACACTTACACGAGTGCAAGGATCGTGCTATCCCTAACAGAACCAAGATACTATCTTCCAAAAAGAGGAAGCCAATCTGGAGGTCCCCTGCCATAAACAAACTCTACAACAGAAGAAAGAAACTGTTGTAAAAAAGAGTAAAATGCTGTGACTGGAAGAACTCCCTGTTCAGCCTCAGTAAGACGCTGAGATCCCTCATAAAATCCTCCAAAGCTAGTTATGAAAACAAAATTGCCACTGATTCTAAAGACAACCACAAATCATTCTATAGCTATGTCAAGAATCTCAATGGCAATACTCAGATCTGCTCTGAGTTACAGCACAATGGCACTAAATATACAGAACCAACTGATATTGCCAAAATCCTGGCAGATAGTTTCAGTGCTAAGTTTACCCCCCTCACCCCCTAAAGGGCCCATCTCTATACCAGAAGAATGCAAGGTTCCTGTAATCATGGTTGCACAGGTAAAAACCACACTCTCCAAAGCCAAGAACACAGCATCCATGGGACCTGAAAAACATCCCAAGCTGCGTTCTACATGAACTACAGAATGCACTGGCACCCCACCTAAGCACCATGTTCAATCACAGCCTCACCTCAGGCTTTGTGCCCACTAATTGGTGCACAGCGATGGTTATCTCACTCCACAAAGGGGGAGCCACGATGGACCCCGAGAACTACCGCTCCATTAGCCTAACAAGCCTGGTCTGCAAGGCCATGGAACGTATCATCATGGAACTTATAAATGAAGACATTGGTAATCCCCAAACTCTGGACCTACCCAGTTTGGGTTTGTAAAAGGCAGATCATGTCTCCTAAACCTGACTGACTTCTTTGAAGCAGTCACCAAAGCTGTAGACGATGGTAAGGTGGTTCACACAGCCTATCTAGATCTTGCCAAGGCTTTTGACACCATCCCCCACTCTGGAATTATAGATAAACTCACTAAACTAGGTATAAATCCCTATGTCATATGATGGGTTGCCATATGGCTCACTGACAGAACCCACACTGTGAAAGTAGCAGACTCCAAATCCGACTTCAGATAGTGACAAGTGGAGTACCATAGGGTTCAGTCCTGGGTCCTCTCCTGTTTGGTATCTACTTTTCTGAAGTACAGGCTAACACAGAAAGTCTTTGGCTAATGAAGTTCGCAGATGACTGCAGACTAGGAGCCATAATTGAAACTCCTAATGATCTGGACATCCTACAAAAGGGCCTCACTGAGACAGATGCCTGGTGTCAAAGCCATGGCCTCAAGCTCAATGCCAAAAAGTGCATTGTTATCCCCTTTGGTAAAAACACTGTACCCATGAGCTACCACATAGGTGGTAGTGTACTTAACACCATAAGTGTGATAAAAGACCTTGGGACACAGGTGGACAGTAGTCTCACCTTTGATAATCACATCTACACAGTAGTCAGGAAATCCTTTTACATGGCACACCTCATCACAAAAGGTTTCTCATCCAGGAAAAAAGAGGTCATTGTTCCCCTCTACTTATCACTCATTAGATCTATTATAGAGTACAATCCCCTTTTGGTATGTACCTCACAAGACATTTACAACAATTGGAAAGGCTGCAGAAATACCTCACAAAGAGGATTACCAGCCTCAAACAGATGCCCTACGTAGACTGCCTCAAAAAACTCCAGCTTTACTACGTCACATATCGCCTACTCACAGGCGCTCTCTGCCTAACATACAAAGCTATGTCAAACCCAGAGCTGTTGGACATGCTCCACTGAAAGAAATCCCAATCCCTCCGAGATACACGCTCTAGGGATGTAAACCTTGTCACCACAATAAACAGAACATGCTGGAGGGATAGATTCCTGTCCCAGAGACCTCCCATACTCTGGAACAAACTACCTATCTATATCAAACAAAGCTCTTCATTAGCACTCTTCAAGAAAAATCTTGATGCTTGGATGTGAAATAGGAAATTAACCCCAGGGATCACCTCTGTGGCTCTGCTCGACAGGTGCACAGGAAAATAATTTTCTTGGGTGGCGAAAGCCAGGGTACCTTTTTGGTTAGGGTTGTATAGGCCCTAGGACCAATAGCCTAGTACCTACCTATGAAACAATGAACTTATGAACCTAACTAACTAAATAAATAAGGCTTTACTGATTTTTAAGGGTGTCATAGAAGAAGAAGACCTTGATGAAAGTTTGATATAGCTGCTAAATGCAAATTAACTGTAAAACACCCAGAACCTTGATGAAGAATATGGATTAAGAATAGTAGAACTGTTGGGATAAGGGCTGAGAAAGAATTACTCCCCAGGCTAATGGCCATACCAAAATTCTTGACCATTTATTTCTGTAAACTTTTCTGGTATGTGGCATCTGACAAACTGTGAATATATGGATCATCCTGAGAGGGTAAGCAGGGTCCCTGGCCATGGGTTAGGAGAATTCTGTAAAGTCTAGAGAGAAGCGGTTTCTGTAGTAGACGAGATCACAGCAGTTTGAACCTTAATTGTCTGGGCCAGTAAAGGATTATGAGAATGACCTTGTATTGTTTGGCTTCCTTTAGAAATTTCATCAAAAGAGAAAATGAGGTGAGTATAAAGACGTATCTGCTGTAACAGATCATCCCAGGAAGTCAGCCCCTGTGGGGCAATAGGGGAGAAGTAGCTGCTGTATCTGGCATTGTTCAGAGTTGCAGAGATCATAGCAAGACTTTACATTAAAATACTGCCTTGTTACTAAATGACTGTGGGACCACTCATAAGGCATCAACTAATATTGTCAGAGCTTGTTCACTAGAGAACTGGCTTGATCGGAATGTGCACTATCAAGAAGCAATGAAATGCCAAGACCCACTCCCATAGATACATGGCCACTCAACATAGGGAACAGGAGTGGATTCCCCTGTTTGTTGATGTACCAGATGACCACTACCATGCTGTTGGAGTCTACAGCAATTGCACCTTGATGAAGGAGATCTTGTAGGCCCTGAAACTTTATGTGGACAACCTTATCTCTAAAGCACTGACATGTAGAGAGGTATCTTCCTGTGACCAAGTCCATTTGATCATCTGCCCACAACAGTGCCCCAACCCAAGGACAGAAACATCCATCACACTTGAAGGGGGGAAGCAAAGGGAGTGCCCTGAGGGAGATTTTCAGGAAATCAGCCACCACACAAGCTACCATTGGCATGCCCATGAAATTTAAACTGGGAGATACACTCAGTCAAAATGAGAAACTAATGAATATCACACCACAACATTTTATTAAAATAAAGCAGATGGTTAAGCCCATTTGTTCTAACATGCCAAACTTCATCAGAACAAATCCAAAAACCAAACACCCTTGTTTGTGTCTTTCGGCTTTTCCTGGTTAGGGGTCGCCACAGCGGAACTCTGGTCCACTAATGATTGGTAGTAGAGTTTTAAGTGCTGGCTTGCTGGGCCTAATGCACAACCTTCAACGAAGGAATGCCCATTCACCCATGTCGCCACACAGAAGACGCTCTAACTGAGAATCGAACGGGCAACGTCTAACTGTGAGGTGACAACGCTACCGCAGCACCACCAAACACCCTAGTTTATAAAAATATTTACTAATTAATCAACCAATCAAAAGCATCACCCAATGCCATCTAACAGGTATTCATAAGCCTTTTCTTAAACAGATTCAAAAGTCTCAGGCTTACTGCGGTGGTGGTGCTGCAGTAGCATTGTCACCTCAAAGTAAGATGTTGTCCCGTTCGATTCTCAGTTAGAGCGTCTTCTGTGTGGAGGCATACATGAATGGGGCGTGCCTTCATGTAGCCCAGTACGTAAAAATCCACTACCAATCATTAGCGGACTGGAGTTCCACTGTGGTGACCGCTAACCGGGAAAAGCCGAAAGACACAAACAAACATTCAAAAGTCTCAGGCTTAAAGCTATATAGCCATAAGAATACCTTTCACTTTGACTCACTGATGATTACATTTCCATGGAGACAAGCTGTCTACAGGTTTAAGCAGTTAATATTGAGAATTCTGAATATTCTTAACTGAGGGAAATGCAAAAGTTAAAGGTACAATGGCAAGCAGATCAGTGAAAAAATTAAGTTTGAGATTATGGGAGGTGAATAACAGGTAACCTCCCTAGCAGCCTTAATACTTTAATGCAGTTAGTAGAACTGTGTGCAATTGTGTTTTATTTAAAGATAGCCAGGGCACTTTTTCTTAGGGATAAAATGAATGTCTTCTGAAAGTATACATTTTAAGTGGAAGCACAGGCTGTAGCATTCACTTTAGTATGGGTAACCTTAATTTTAGATTAAATAATGCATGTAGATTCAGCAGTTAATTCTGGGCAGTTGTTCCTTTCTGGAGGGTTAAACTTCATGTTTTGAAGAGTACATAGCCTTGTGTGTTTGTTCCAAGTATATAGGAGATGGAGGTGATTTGCATTTAGTTTTTTTGTTTGAAGGTTTTCATTAAAACAAAAAGTCTTGAAAAATGTGATATAGGTTCAAATGAAGATGAGAAAAAAACAGCTGTACAAAAGATCAGCCTGCCAAGCACTAGTATAAGCATGTAATACAAAAGGTGGAAATACACATTAAACAAAACTGCAATACATAATAGGCAGGAACAATAGTTTTTATGGCTGCTGCTGTCCATATCATCCTGGAATGTGAATGGCCATACAGATATAGATACAAAGAAAAGAATATAGAACTATATTAGGAAATGCAGAGTGCAAACTGTAATGCTGCAGGAGACACCTGGAAAGAAACAAGTATATAAATTTGACAAAGAGAAGATTTTGGAATGGATATTCATCAAAATATCAGGGACGGAGGAAAAGGAGAGTAATTCTACTAATTCCTAGAGGGGCTCCAATCCAAAATCCTTACTCCTTTTAGCCCAAGATGAGCTGCAGCAACTCTCATACATTTGATGAACACCTGACTGTGTTAAGACCAAACAGAAAGGATCTGAACTGGTAGTGATTGGCCCCCATCCTAAAGTGCAGGAACTTCTGGGATGCCTTGGCTATCTTTATATGCAGGCAGTTGTCTTGGAGATCCAGTCTCCGTTCTATACACATGGCAGTATTGACTGCATAGTGACTATCTAGAATTTCATCTTCCTTACATATAGACTTAGGCTGTTTAGGTCTCAGATGAGCTTTAAATCCTCAATCATCTTGGGAACTTAGGCCCTCTTTCTTCTTGGGAACCAAAATGAATCGTCAATAGACTATCTGGGGGCTACTGAGGAAATGTCCTGTACTAGCTCTGTGTCCAAAGTGCAGGACTCCACAGGGGAATTCAAATGATTCCTTATACATCACTTCTTTCCAGGGAAAATGGGTGAAGCCTTGTTCAATTGTGAGGAAGATAAATCTAAATCACATAATTCTATCCTGTTCCTCTGATGGTTTTCTACCCATTACCCTTCTCGAACAAGAATAACAGGAACAAAGTATCAGACTGAGGAGTATCCTATGGTGGAACAGATGCAGTTGCCAACTCCAAAGGGGTATCTACCAACGCTAAACATTGCTTCTGCAGCATCTAGAATCTCTCTGTGGTTGATGGCAAGGGTCTTAGCACCAAGGATGCCTCTGGTCAAGATGTAGCAAGAGCTATAAGTGTCATTGTTGACTTAATCTGTTCATGACTCAGCATCAAGACTGATGACTCCACTGACAACTTTTGTACCAAAAATTTGATTGGCAAAATGATCAGCCCCACCATCATTTATAACATCATCATAGCTGATGTTGGTGTTGAGTCACCAGCATTGAAGATCTGGCCTCTAATGACCTTCAGAATAGATACAATTGGCATCAAGAATACTGATGTAGAAGGATGAGACCTGGCTCCAAAGCAGGACATGAAAGCATATTCATCATCTCCATAACCCATACAGGCAGAAACTGGCTTACATACACCAAATGCCTGAATCTGCGGTTCCTCGCATACTGAGTAGGAATACTACTGCAACAACACAACATCAGTAAGGTAAAACTAACCTGTCTCACAACAGTCTAATCTCAGCTCACACTCCCTATTATTGGGTGAACAATCCAATACTTGGTGAATTCTGCTTTACAATGATAGGAAGAGCCGACATCGAAGAATTAAAAAGCAGCATTGCTATGAACACTTGGCAGCCACAAGTCAGTTATCCCTGTAGTAACCTTTCTGACACCTCCTGCTTAAAACCCAAAAAGCCAGAAGGATCATGAGGCCCCACTTTCATGGTCTGTATTCATACTGAAAATCAAGATCAAGTGAGCTTTTGCCCTTCTGCTCCATTGGAGGTTTCTATCCTCCCTGAGCTCACCTTAGGACACCTGCATTACTCTTTCACATGTGTACCACCCCTGTCAAACTGCCCACATGACACTGTCCCCAGAGCGGGTCGCGCCAGATGCCCAGGTTCTTGGAGTCAGAAGTGACAGCCCGGGTGCGGCTCGCCCCCTCTGCCTTGCCAGGTAAGTGAAAACATTATAAGAGTAGTGGTATTTCACCTGTGGCTGAGGCCTCCCACTTATCCTACACCTCTCATGTCTCTTCACACTCCCAGACTAGAATCAAATTCAACAGGGTTTTCTTTCCCCACCGATTCTGCCAAGCCCATTCCTTTGGCTGTGGTTTTACTAGATAGTAGGTAGGGACAGTGGGAATCTCATTCATCCATTCATGTGCATCACTAATTAGATGATAAAGTATTTGGCTACCTTAAGAGAGTCATAGTTACTCCTGCCATTTGCCCGTACTTCACTGAATTTTTCACTTTGACATTCAGAACACTGGGAAGAAATCACATCTCATCAACATCCATCTTGGGCCTTCAGGATGCTTTGTTTTAATTAAATGATCAGAGTCCTCTGGTCCGCAGAGGGAAAGAGCAATTGACAAAGTGGAAGGATGGAGACCTTCTGTTGCTGCCCTGGATACAGAAGAGAAACATAGGATGCCCACCTCAAGTTGTACCTCGATAAATGCCTAATCATGGTCTTCATGCAAGGAGGGACTGCAGAGGGACATGCAGGAATGTATAAGCATAGCCAGTGAATGTCTGGATTTCAATTTTCTAGATATTTCTTTCTCTGAAGAAAACTGCTTAAGCTATTTCTATAAGAAAGATCTTCAAGTACTATAACCTCCATGTGATACACACCTACAGAATCCCACTGAACATCACTATTTTGTTGGCTGATATTGAGTTCAGAAGAAGAACCATCCACATGGGAGGCTTTAGAAGCAGTAGAAGAGGTACCTCACTATAGCACTATCAGCCTTCTTTTCTTCCTTGCCCTTAATGACAGTAGAATGGCTGCTATACAATAACTCTTTAAGAATCAATTTATTCTTTCTTTTTTTTCTTGTAAGTCCTAACCAAATCTGTCACATATCTCATAACTTGCATCTAAACTACATACCACCAGCCACATGACTAAATAAGACATAGGTGTCCTGAAGAGGAATCTTTTGTCTGCATTGTTTATATTTATGAAACCTTGAAGTCTTTTTCTCTGTTCCATACTGAAAATGCTGACCAAATTCACAAAACACCAGAAAAATGCAAGTCCAGACATGTAAAACATCCAGCAATCCAAAAACTAACTTCTATTCAAAACAAGCACTTTAAAAATGCAGAAACAACTATAACATGCCAAAAAACAAGATGGTAACCTGATGGAATACAGAGGTGAATTAATAAATAAATTGATTTAACTCTGCAAATGCTGTCCACAAAATTATAAACTGAAAAGATCTGACCTGAATCTTTTAAAAAAATAAAATATGGACTTATCACTTGCTGATAAAACCTTCAAAAATCACAACGAATATGTATGGGAGTGCCTCTCAATGATGGTTTGAATGCAACAAATATGATTTGGAGAGATGAGGTATGGAGTAATGTAGGAGCGAGGAAGGGGTTTAATGCACCAAATAAGATATGGAGAGATGTGCAGGTGTGGAGCAGTATGGGAGCTAAGGGAGAGTTTTTGTGTCGGGAAAGGACATAACTGTGCTAAATTTCTGGTGCCTGTACCATACATTTCCTACTGTTGAAGTAAATGGACTGGATCATGTAAGAGAGCCTAAGCATTTTCGAAAAACATCTTGTGTGTCTCCAGCATGTCAAAGCCACTTGTGGATGTTTCATCTAGCATTCTCTGCATTGTCCTTTTACCTCCAGCATTGTGACTTTACAGCAGGAGGTGCTTAAGATATATATTCAGCTCTGTACTAGATCCTCCTACTATTCATAATTGTGATCAAAGCCACAGTAAGGTCTTCTAGTACCCTGTGTAGTTTCCTGATCTGATACCCCCCTCCAACTCTAAGTTAAAGACAAAAAAGTTTTTTCTTTAATCAGCAGAAAACTATTTGTTGCATTTGAAGCAAGCAGCTTGCTACAGTAAATAACATACTCAGAGTGCTCAGTGCTTCAACCTTGACCACGATGCAGTATCAGTATTCATTTCTGAAAGCTGATATCGTACTATATGACACATGGAGCAGTGAAGTGTTTCAGACCTGAGAGCAACTGCAGAATCAGCATTCAGAAACTGAATGCCGTACCGCTAATTGATCCACTTAACACCTAGGGCCTGGTTCCAAAAAACTTGTTCTCAGTGCAAGTGACTTACTCTGGTGTAATCCTGCCCCATTCCAAAAGACCTGCTCTTGATATAAGTGACTTATACCTGCACCTGAGGTGACAGCCCCACTTTGCTTCAACCTATCTACTTCTCTGGCAGTACTGTATTCATCTGACAAGGGTTCATCTATCTATGAGCTTACACTGTCTCAATTTTAATGAATATCTGCCAGCTCTGCTGTTTACCTATTTCAGACACATCAGTTATAGTCATCTGTTTGTGGTAGTAAGCTTTCTTTTGGTCATTAATTATATTTATTCTAGTACATTTGTCAGAGTAAGTTAGGAATCTCTGTTTACCATTCTTACTGATGCAATGCAGTCAATAAATGGCATAATGACAGCACCATGAACTTTTAAGTATATATCATGCAGCTCTGCATTCTATGCTTACCTTTCCATTTACTCTTAACTGTATTTTTTGATAGCTAGCTTATCTTGTTATTAATTTTGCCTGCTTCAAATTTTGTGAAGACATAAAACATATATTTCTGAATAGTGTACTGTACTATGTTTTAGTTTTTCATTTTTGCCTTCAGCCCAGGTTGTGAACTGAAGAGGATTCATGCCTGGATCAGCTCAGTTATCCAATTAACAAAGAGGTAATTAATAAATAAATTACGTACAAAAATCAAAAATGCATATGAATATGTATGAGAACCAATAAACCAAGTAGTCAGACAATCGTTTACTCTTTGGCTCTTAGCCCAATTATATTTAATCTTTCGTTCAATGTTCAGCTGTAAGGCCTATTTACCTTGCTGCAACAGAATGATAAGTGAACTGTGGCATACCATCACACCTTGTGCCAAACTAACTGCTAATTTACACCACATCCCTCTAAAAGCAAAATATTCTCCCTAGCATATTAAGTCTTTACTGCAAATCACATAGCTAAATGAAATATGGGTCTCGTGGGTGATATTATCACTGCATCTCATCAAATCTTCTTGCTTTGTTTAAAGACAGTAAACTTCTAAAGCCAGACTCAAAATCACAGATTTGTTTCAGGTTGCATTCAGGACAAAAGCACAACCAATAATAACAAATTGGCTATCTCCTTTTACTGTCAAAGTTTCTTTAAGACTGGAATATTTAGTTACTGTATTTGAGGACAGGGTAACTGGGTATGTGCCAAAGATTCCCCATATCCAAACTCTAATTAATAATATATATTAAAGTACATGGTAATTAATGGACCAATTATCCTGGATTGTGAGTGAAAGAGCTGCTTTCTGTTTTACCTGCTCCGTTTTGTTTTCTGTTTTAAGAAATCTGCTTTGCCTGGTGTTTTTGTTCTATGTGAGAGATAAACACTTAAGTTATCTAGACTGCCCATTTCACATGTTTTACCCCCACTGGTTAAATTGTTTCTTGGGTGATTCTTAAATAAACAGTAAATGTATGGGTTTTTGTGTTATTGTGAAAAGATTTCAAGCCTGCATAAACTAAAAGCACTGCTGGTGAATTCCTGATAGTTACTTTTCCCACTCACCCTCCTGTTTGTTGATCTGCTTTTCAAACTTGATGGTTTTAAGCTGCCCACCCCTACTGTAAATTGCATTAAATGAGCTCCAGCCTTTCTACACTGCTGTCGATATCCTGAATTATTTATTTGCCTTTCCTTGTGCTTACTTTGAAAAACATACATTTTGCCTCCCGTTGTCTATTTTACTGATTTACTTGCTCTGAATATATTATCTACATAGCTGATGGATAAAGTAGTGTATATTTACACTCTAGCAATCACTTTTCTGTGTTTTTATATCATGGGGTCAGTGGATTTTCCATCTAGTGCATTGGGAGGTAGCCTGCTCTGTTTAGGTTGGGGAAACACTTGAGATTTCTGCATGTAGTTTTCTTGGCTGGAGGGCTTAATAATCAACTTATCTTGTTTATAGTGTCTTTATAAAGAGTGGATTTTGGCTCTTTCATACAAAGCAAAAACTTTTATTGAATAATCACACTTTTATAAGCTGTTTAAAGTACACTGCTCTATCCGTATCTTTATGTTTGTTTGTGGTAGTATTTCACACAAGACACTCTGTGCTTTTACATTAGGAGGACTGGGATTATTCATCTAGTGGCAGTAGGTGTTCACCTGGTCTATCTGAGCTGGGAAGCACACAAAAGGGCTCTAAGTGCAATCTTTATATTGGTCAAATGTCTCACTCAGTTTTCTCTATTTCCAGTGCTGGTATAAATATTGCACATTTACACGGAGCTGGCCACTGTGCCGGTGCCCTGTATAGATGCATACACCTGGAAGCATTACTTATTTTCATTGTACTGCGAACATTTACAGTGCTAGTTACCTTATTATAGCACCCAAGACTATTGCTGCTCAGACAGCATTTGATTTGGTGTTGGGCAGCATCGTTGTTTAGGTTAGTTGCAGATTACACCACATAAGCAGACTTCCCTCATCTGGCTACAAACACCCTCCAGTACTATTCCTTTCAAGTATACATTAGGACTAGCTATCTCTGTATCCAGCTTGGTGGACATAGGTATCCTGAGGCAATGTAACAATTGCCTTATGTACACTGACACCCACTTAATTCTTAAACAGACAAATACAGTATGTGAGAGATATAGTTACATACTGACATCGGAGGCTAGACTCTCACACACAGACACAAAAAGCAGCAAAGAGGTTGTCAGTGACTCACATACATTACTCACCGCACCCACAAAGGACCACACGTATAGACCAACATATGCGGAGGTGCTCACATGCAACTTACCCATCCTCAAAGGCCTCTCAGGTACAGTCCTCAGAAACACTTCTTGCACACAAACATAGCAATTCCTATCACAATACATAAAGCCACATCTCATTGTGCCTCATCTACCAAGCTCATAAGGTGAAACAGTCCGCAATCCAATATTCTGGTCATAAAAAACTCCATTGTGAGACACACTGATGTCCCTCTTACCAAGCTGGATGAGGGAAAGGTTACAGTTAGTTGCCTGTCAAGGGCCAGGATTCAACAGATCACACACGCACTTAGGTCACTTACCCCTAAGGACCAGTATGACTCAGTCATAGTCCATGTGGGTGTGAATGACCTGAGATGTACCTGCTTGGATTATATGAAGACAGACATGATTAAGCTCTCAGAATATGTTTTAGAGGCCCGTATGAGCCTAGCACTGGTTAGCATTCCACTGTCTCCAAGGATGGTGTCACAATACCACAAAACCAGCAGAAAATGATTGACTTTAACAATTGGATAAGCTACTGGAGTCATTCCAAAGGGGTCTAATACTTGTCAGCCTGTGAAGACATGGTTGATAGGCTACACTGTTTTGCCAGGAATGGTCTTCACCTGTCACCTCTAGGCTTTTGGATATTGGCCAAAACATTATCCACCCCATAGTGCCTTTTTTAGTCAATGCCAAACATGCAAACCTTCCAACATAACAAAAGCTACTCAAGACAAGCTAAAGGTGTTACTGCTCAATGATAGGAGTCTCAACAAGAAACTGCATTCACTGGAAGCTCTCCTCCTGGAGAACACTGACATCTGTGCTGTCACTGAAACATGGTTCAAAGCCATGGAAAGCACTCTGGCAGTGCAGGCCATAATTCCTTTCAAACATTCCAACCACCCACTGAACATGAAAGAGCTAAAGGTGGAAGTGTATCTATCTACATAAAGGATAAGCAAACTTCAAGGTTGGTCAAACAAAATGGCATGCTTGAGCTACTCCATGTCCAACTAACCATGGGAAAAATACATTACCATATTCTTGCTAGCTACAGGTCCCCCACTATGAACTAGGAAACACAAACATCATACTTGAAGTTACTAGAAACACTCACCATCCAGCTCAATGCCATACTCATACGTGATTTTAACTACCCCTCATTAACTGGGAGACATACACACCCACTAACATGCAGGCCCAAAGATTTCTTGACTTTGTAAATTCAAATGCCCTGGAGCAGCTGATCTGCACTCCTACTAGGGGAGTAAATATCCTAAATCTGGTACTCATAAATACGAGGGAGTGCTGCACCTCCCCATGTCATACCCTCAATAGTAAGAACAGATCACAAAGCAGTCTTCCTTTAAATAAAGGTAAAACCTAACCCCAAAAACTTTAAGAACTTCTCTAAGGTAAATTACCCCATTAAGGGATGGCATACCTAGTTTCCAAGCTCCCCCAAATCCAGAAAACACAGAAACCTATGTAGTGGCATGCACAAAAGCCCTGTATGACCATATAAACAACTGCATAAAAACAGCAGTACCAGACCAAAATAAACCCAGGTCAAACCGCAAAAACAAGCCACCCTTGTAGACCCCTAGTATTAATAGCTTATACAACAAAAGAAAGAAAATCCTGTTAAGAAGTAAGAGGGAATATGCGCAACACATAAATAAGACACTCATTAGTCTAAACAAGTGAATCAGGGTACTAGCCAAGTCTCTGAAAACAGATTTGAGGTAAAAATAGCCTCCAAAGCTAAGGATAACCATACGGCATTTTTCAGTTATTTCTGCAATCTTAAAGGCAACACCCATCAATGTGCAGAATTAGTTGTAGATGGCATCATCTATACTCAGCTGGAAGAAATAGCAAATCTGCTGGATGACAAATTCAGCTCAAATTTCACCTCCCCATCACCCCCAGTTCTCCCTAAAAAAATACTCTCCACCACCAGTTATTACCAAAGAGCAGGTTGTCAATGTGCGTTCTAAAGCTAACAACATGGCTTCAATGGGGCCTGGCAATATACAGGTTGCCTCTTAAACAGCTTAAATCAGGACTTATCAGGCCCATTAGGATCTCTAACCATGGCCTCTGTAATGACTTTGTCCCGACAGAGTGGATGACAGTGACAGTCATCCCTCTACATAAAGGGGAACTATCTACTGACCTGGGAAATTACAGACCCATAAGTTTGACTAATCTTATATGTAAGGCCACAGAAAGAATAATTATGGACCTGATAAATAATGATACAGGAGACCACCAAACATTGGACCCAACCCAATTCGGCTTTGTCAAGGGCAGGTCATGTCTACTGAATCTGCTGGATTTCTTTGAGAAAGTCACTAAAGGCCATAGATGAGGGTAAAATAGTAAATACCACCTACCTCAACCTGGCCAAGACATGTGACGCAATTCCCCACTCAGGTATTATAAACTCACAAAACTAGGCATAAATCCCTGTATCACTAGATGGATACCCACTTGGCTCATGGACAGGACATGTGCCTCTGATGCCTTGTTCTTTGCTACTGCATCTTTTCTCTCAACCACTTAGTTAACCAACCAATATTCCTTCTTAGCCTGGTCTGTCTTTTCTTTCTCCCTCTTTTTCATGTACTTTTACATTCTTTTGATGACTTCTTGGAATTCTGCATTCCACCAGCAGCTTTCCTTATGTACCTTATTTCCACACCTGGCTTGACCACATATCTGTTTTGCAGCCCTTACATATGCTATTTTGAGGTGCTGCCATTCTTCTTAAACTCCAACTATTTCCTCTCCTTCTTGAGGTGCTAGAGATCTTAGTAATTCCTTGAACTGTTGTGTTTTCTCTCCAGTCAACTTCCAGGTCTCCAGACTGGTCTCTGTTGACCTTAGATCCTTCTCTGACCACTGCCTGCAGCTGAATGTGGCAAACAGTAATTTATACTATGAGCTGACTGTTTCACAGGGGATGATTTTGCAATCACCAGTTCTACCCCAGTGCCCCTTCCTTACTAGGAGGAAGTCTATTTGAGTTGCATGTTGGCCACTTTTGTATGTAATATTGTATGTAATCTTGTGACTGCCTCTCTTTCTGAACCATGTGTTGGCTAATGTCAAGCCAGTTGCCATGTCCTCTCCTTCTTTATTCCTGTTGCTCCACCCATGTGGTCACAGGTAGTCCTCATGTCCTGTTCTGTCTGTCCTGATATATGCATTCAGGTCACCCATTATCAACAACAATTCCTGTTGTCCTGCTTTATCTAGTAGGTCCAACAACTGCTGTATAAATGCACTCTTTTCCTCACTATCACAACTGCTGTGGAGAGTAGGCTGCAATTATAAATACAGCTCTGTCATTAAAGTGGAGTCTTATTACCATGAGTCTGTCACTAATTCTGATGACAGACGTTACTGTCTTCAGAAGCCTCTCCCTAACCACAATTCCCACAACATTTCTAACCTGCTCTTCTCCTGACTAGTATACTCTAGGTCCCAGGCCAAGTGGCTTTGCTGCACTACAGTTACATCTTGTCTCTTGAATTCTTCAGTGAGTTTGAGATGGAAACACCCAGCATGTTTTATGGAGATGGGAGGAACCCCACAGAGACACAAGGACAACCTGCAAACTCCAAACAGGCATTGGTTGGAGGTCAGGATCGAACCTTGTACCTCTTGTACCTTGCACATGGTAGTCGAAGACCTTAACTATTATGCAATCTGGTCTCTTCATTCATATATATATATATATATATATATATATATATATATGTGTGTGTGTGTGTGTGTTTGTGTATGTGTATATGTATACACATAAACACAGACAGTTTCATATACACACTGTACACACACATATACATGCATATATATATATATATATATATATATATATATATATATATATATATATATATATATATATATATATATATACACACACACACACACAAATATATATAGATATATATATACCTCTATATAAAACTCCTATACATGTAATTGTATCATCACCACAGATGTTTAGAATGCCTTCCTGAGCCCTCATATGATTAGTAACCAATGGCAGTCATAATTGGTCTGGGCTCTGGGCAAGATAAAGATGGTCTCTCCCATCCAACTTTCTCTGAACAGGAATAAAACTATTTTTATAATGCAAGTTTTTTCAATTAATTTTTGTACTTTACGTTACAATTTTATTTTCTAGTATTAAATAAAACAATTTGTGTTTTACTTTTGCAGCCTGCTTTGCTTGGTGGCTTCCTTTCTGCATTCTGTATTTTGCAATATGTGCTATTCCCATAACTATGAATAACTAATGGCAACCACGTGTGAAATTATAGACTTTGTAGAAATCATATAAGTTTTACATTTATATTTATTGCAACTGTGATATAGAAAGCATCACAGCACTTAATTACCCTGTTTTTTTTTCAAACAAGATGACAGCAAATTCCAAAAATCTGAACAACACTGCAAAATATGTACTTAGTCTCAAAAGTGCTTCCTTTATAAAAAAAACAGTTTGTTTCTTTATTAGGTAGTGACTTTTAGCAGTAAGTCCATCTTTGGTGTAAGATGAGTACCTTGTTTCATGAACAGATGTACACCTATTATCAGCTAGTGACTGTCACAGAACTGTCACTAGGTAGATAACTGTGAATGACTGTTTCTACACTTTCAGACTATCACAGCAGAAAACATGGATAGCATAAGTCACATTATTCAAACCTAAGTGAATTTTTTCTTGAGTGTTTTTTTGTATAAGTATTTGCTGAATATCCAGTGTCCCCCAGTCAGTCATGGAGCCATTTGTTCCCTGTGGCAAAAAGGTGAGAACTGTGAAGAGGGATCATCAAGTAGTGTGAAGGCTGCCAGCCCAGCTAGCTGGAATTTTTGTAAGTAATTCAATGTTATTTGTGAATAGTAATATGGTTTGTATGCTTGCCTTACAAATGTAAGAAAACTGTATGTTATGTACTGCGCTTCAAGAATGTAATCACAGTGTACCCTACTGGAAAAGAACAGAAATGTATATGAACTATATGCCTATGCAAATGTATGTTTTGATAGTAAGAAGCTGGAACATACAGAGTTAACTTGCAAAACACTAAGAAAATAAGTTGAAATTGTTTATGATTGTGGTATCCCTCAGCTTCAGCTATGAGACAGGATGTCTACAGCTAGGAGTTATTTCTATTGTCTGGAAACAGAAATAATTACAGGTTTCCAAGGTAAAAGTATTTAACTGTTTTACAACTTCCAGTTCCAGGCAAGCTTCTAAAAGATAAGTATTTTTGACACAGAGGTGTTACTTTTAAAGCTTCTGTTAGCCTGGGAACTAAAGGCAGAAGTGACAAGAATGATGTAATCTGAGATAACTCAACAGGAATGTTTGATAGTAATTTAAGAACTATCTCAGAGAGTGAGTCAGTGCATTTTGTATCTTGTCTCTGGACCTGTAAACATCCATTCAGCACTTGTATTTGCCTGGCTCTGTAAGTAAGATTTAGGTACAGTATTTCTCTTAGAGATAGATAGGAAATAGTAAGATCAGCCTATATATTTTCTGTATTTATGTGAGACTGTCCTGCAATGTTGTTTTAAGATATTTATTGTGATTCTGAACTCTGTTGTCACTGTGTTGAGTTACTGAGTATTGCCTTTTTATTATTTATTATTAAATATATTTAAACCTTTTAATTGTGGCTGATTTGTTTAGAGATATTTAAGCTCTAAGAGTACTTGCATATGCATTGGGTGACACTGTATAGGCCTCTCCAATAGCATTAAAAGTTTGGTCACACTTACCATTTGGTTAACAGTAACATTACACAGTAAAATTGGTCACCCCTTTGGGAAGGGCCTTAAAGTAGCTGATAAGTAAGGGTGGTTGGTGGTGGTGGTTACTACCTTATAGTTTGGGAAGAAGGGGACATTGCTAGTGAACCTGTGCCAGCCTTCTCCATGAGTGTTTGTGTGTTTGTATATAAATCCAATCTCATAGTATGTGTGTGCCACCTACTTGGGCAGGGACATGAAGCACTGGTTGGACAGAGAGGGTGCTGGAGGTTTTGGCTTGACCACTCAGCTGAGATCGTAACCCTATAGCTGTGCCAGTGCAGACTCTTATTGGGGATATAGAGAAAGAGAGGGGGAAACCAGCCTCAGACTGACTGTGATCTCTGTGTGCTCTTAAGGGAAATTGTAGTTTGCTGTGTGTGTACTTGTCATCTTTCCAGTGAACACATCCCTCACTGGTGTTAGTGGTAAGGATTGAGGCTCCTTGATTACTGGGCCAGTGCAGGGGCATCACATATTAATAGTTTAGCAGTGGTGAGATAGCCACATCACATATTAATTGGCTTGTAGTGGTGTGGATATTGAATTCCTGTAGATTGTGTACAGTGATCACTGAAGGAGCTTGTACTCTTAATCAGCCACTCAGTGAACATTCAGAGTTCAAAACACAATTGTTTTATTTATTTATTTGTTAGCTTAGTTAGTCAGAGAGCGCAGGCAAGCATGTCAGCAGAAGAGTATGGCAAGCTGACAAGGAGCCAGTTAGCTGAGATGTGCCAGGCTAAAAGACTGGTGCATGTCAACTTGACTAAAGCAGATATGATTGGAACTTTATGCACAACTGCATAAGAGGATAGCAACCAGGAGGACAATCAGACTGGCTGTGGAGATGTACAAAATGGACAGCTCAACCTTTCCACAGAGGACTTAAAAATCCATCTGGAATTAAAGAGACTTGAGCTAGAGGGCAAACATTTGGAAATAGAGGCATCAGAGAGACTGAGGTGTCTAGAGATGAGAAAAATGAGAAAATGCTATGGCTGGAAGCTGAGGAGAAGGAGAGGCAGAGGCAGCATGAAAAGGAGATGCTGACTCTTCACCAGAGTCATGGAGGTAATGGGGAAGAGAGTAACTGAACCCCAGAAGCAACAAATGTCAGTAAATTTCTTCCACAATTTACAGAGGGGGATAATTTTGATAGTTTAATTCATATAATTGAGAGGGTATGTAAACAGTATGATGTCGACCAAGGGCTCTGGGTACGGTTCTTGACCCCCTTACTCCACAGTAAAACTGTAACTGTTCTTTCCAAACTGTCTGACCATGATTGTTTAAATTATAATGTTGTAAAGTATTGTTTGCTAGGATTTTTTTAAGTTAATACCTGAAGCATATAGGAAAAAGTACTGTGAGCATAGACGCAAGGCAGATGAAAGTGTGTGTGAATATGTGGCTGAACTAATCACTTATTTTCATAGATGGGTGAGTGGATGTCAGGTCACCACTTCTGAAGGGCTGGCAGACCTTTTGGTGAGGGAACAAGCCCTTAGCACTTTGCCTGAGGACATGAGGATCTGGTTAGCTGATAGACAATTTGCTACTGTAGATGAGCTGGGGAAGAAGGGAGACCTATATCTAGCAAGCAGGGCATCACTGCACAGAAAAAGGACACCCAGTGCTGCTCATGGGTCTAAGGGAACCCATGGTGGGCAGTCCAGACTGCCCCAACAGAATCTGCAAGTAGCAGGGGAAGCCACTAGTCCAGGTACACATCCAGGACTTAGAGTTAAATGTTTTAAATGCAACCAGTGGGGCCATGTAGCATACAGATGTCCATGGAGGCAAGGTGGGGATCAAAAGGTGGGAAAGCCAGTAAGTGGAAATGACAAAATGCCAACAGTAGGTTGTCTTGAGACAAGGGTACCAAACCACCACCCTGTAGATGCCCTGATAGGGAATGATTTTGGTAATGCAGTACCATGTGTTCATGCAGTTACACGCAGTCAGGATTGGAGACAAGCATGTGAGTCTGGTGGCCTGGGGGAACCCTGACAAACCACACACTTGCAGCCAGGAGGGGTGAGGTGGTTACTTCAGGGAGGGAGCTACCCTGTAGCAGTGAGAATGAAGGTGAGTCACAGCTGCTTATGGGTACTGATGTTCCCTTGGACAGAATGACTGTGAAGGCAGAGATGAGTAGTAGTACCCAGGCTGAGGCACTGCTGTTAGAGGATACCAGACTTCCTGTGGAAGTGGAGCTGGGAAGGGTTACAAAGACACAGTTGAGACAGGCTCATCTCTCAGACCCTACACTACAAGGCCTGAGAAAGGCAGCTAGTGAGGCTCCTGATTCTCAAGGGAAGGGGGAATATGTATACTGGGACAAAGGATTACTGTATAGAGAGTGGACCTCTAAGAGAGGGCTAGAGGGTGAGAGAAAACAGCAGTTGGTAGTGCCCAGAGCCTACATTCTGGCACTTCTAGCCATAGCCCACAACATTCCCTTTGCAGGTCATATGGGCATAAAACATACAAAGAGACGTATTATGCAAATCTTCTACTGGCCTGGAATTTCCAGAGATGTAACAGGGTACGGCAGGACCTGTGAGCAGTGCCAAAAGGTGTGAGCAGTGCCAAAAGGTAGGCAAGGCAGGAAACACAGTGAAGGCTCCTTTGATGCCTTTGCCTGTGATTGAGGAGCCATTTCAGAGGGTAGCTATGGATATTGTGGGGCCTCTGAGTACCCCAAGTTCCACAGGGAAAAAATATATCCTAGTGGTAGTAGATTATGCTACCAGATACCCTGAATCAGTGGCTCTGTCTTCCACTGAGGCAGAAAAGGTGGGAATGTTTTGTTAGAGATTTTCAGCAGGGTAGGTTTCCTAAAAGAAATACTGCCTGACAAATGTGCCAATTTAATGTCAGACCTGCTGGCTTGTCTGTGAAAGTACTGTGGGGTGAAGCACTTTAAGACCACCCCCTACCATCCCAGATTAATGGTCTTGTGGAGAGGTTAAACCCTACACTCAAGACCATGCTATGGGCATTTGCAGACCAGTTTAACAGGGAATGAGACAAATATCTGTCTCAGCTGTTGTCTGCTTACAGAGAGGTTCCCCAGGAATCCACATGTTCTTCACCCTTTGAGTTGTTGCATGGGCATAGGGTGAGGGGACCTCTAGATTTAATTTGAGATGAGTGGGAGGGTGGGAGGGTGAGTGTGAATCCCACAAGGAGTCTCTTGTGGCATATGTCCTAAACATCAGGGCAAGGCTCAGGGAACTCATGGGCTTGGCCCAGGAGAACCTGGCAGAAGCCCAACAGCAGAAAAAGGTCTGGTATGACAGAAATGCTTGAGCTAGAGAGTATGCTGTAGGGCAGCATGTAATGCTTCTCATTCCAGTCAGACACAACAAGCAGCAGGTAGCTTGGGAGGGACCCTACAAGGTGATAAGGAAGGTCAGTGATGTTAACTACATGGTAGAACTGCTTGGCAGGAGGCAGGGGCACAAATTGTACCATGTTAATATGATGAAACCTTACCATGATATGGAGGCCCTTGTGCTGAGTACAGGCAGTGGATTGCAGGAAGAGTATGAGGGAGATCTGGTGACCGATCTCCTCAGTGAAGTTCAGACTGACACCTCAGTGGAAGGGGTAGCAATGTCCCAGCAGCTATCTCCTACACAGGTTAGAGAAATCCGAGCAGTCTTACAGGAGTTTGGGGACATATCACTGGAAACCAGGGTGCACCCACTTGGTGCAGCACCATGTGGATACAGGACCCCAAAGGCCTACTAGGCAGGCCCCTTATAGGGTGCCTGAGAGAGTCAAATGGACTCTGAGGGAGCAGATACAGGAAATGTTGCAACTAGGAGTAATTAAGGAATCCAGCAGTCCCTGGGCCTCTCCAGTGGTGCTGGTACCAAAGAAGAATGGCAGCACCAGGTCCTGTGTGGACTATAGGATATTAAATAGTCACACAGAGTCAGATGCTTACCCCATGCCTAGGACAGATGATGCCCTAGAGCATCTGGGCGGGGCTAAGTATCTTACCACCACTGATCTTACCAAGGGTTACTGGCAGGTGCCATTGACTCCCAGTGCTAGAGAGATGTCAGCCTTTGTGAATCTTTTTTGGCTTGTATGAGTTCACAAAGATGACCCTTGGGATGAAAAATGCCCCAGCAACTTTCCAGAGGCTGTTAGATCATATCCTAGCAGGATCAGGAGATTTTTCCCTTGCTTATCTAGATGATATTGCCATCTACAGCCATTCCTGGCAACAGCGTCTTCAGCATGTCAGGGAGGTGCTGGGCAGACTACAGAAGGCATGGTTGACCATTAAGCCCAGCAAATGTCAGGTGGGTATGGCAGAAGTCCCCAACCTATAACATAGAGTGGTAATATCAGGCCAGAACCTGCCAAAGTGGAAGCCATTCAGACATGGCCTGCACCTGTTACTAAAAAGCAGGTGAGGGCATTTTTAGGGACATCAGGGTACTACAGAAAGTTCGTCCCCAGTTATAGCACCATAGTTGCTCCCCTCACAGACTTGACAAGGAAAAATAGGCCAGATAAGGTACTGTGGACCTCAGCATGGAGCAGGCATTCCAGAAGCTTAAAGGAGCTTTGGGAGGACCCCCTGTGTTAGCAAGTACAGATTACAGCAAAGAATTTGTGTGCAGATGGATGCTTCAAACCATGGGGTGGGGGCTGTACTTGGCCAAATTTTTTCAGAGGGAGAAGAGCACCCAGTGGTTTATCTCAGTCATAGGCTCCAACCCAGGGAGGAATGCTATGCAGCTGTAGAAAATGAATGTCTAGCCATAGTGTGGGCACTGAAAAAACTTCAGCCTTATCTGTATGGAAGGAAATTCACTGTAGTTACAGAACACAATCCCTTAACATGGCTGCATCGAGCCAGCCAGCAAAATGCCAAGTTACTAAGGTGGAGCCTAGGACTGCAAGCATATATGACAGTGCAGCACTGCATTGGGGATAGCAATGCCAATGCAGATGGGCTCGCAAGACAGGGAATGGGGTAAGGTATTTCCAGATAGTCTCAACCCTCTCAAGCAAAATTTCTCAAGGGTCACTTGAAAAACTATCTTGAGTTCTTGGGGGGATTGTGAAGGCTGCCAGCCCAGCTAGCTGGAATTTTGTAAGTAATTCTGTGTTATTTGTGAATAGTAATATGGTTTGTATGCTTGTCTTACAACTGTAAGAAAACTTTATTTTACGTACCGAGCTTCAAGAATGTAACCACAGTGTACCCTACTGGAAAAGAACAAAACTGTATATGAACTATATGTCTGTGCAAATGTATATGTTGATAGTAAGAAGCTAGAAGATACAGAGTTAACTTGCAAAACTGTAAGAAAATAAGTTGATTGTTTACGACTGTGGTATCTCTAAGTTTCAGCTAGGAGATAGGATGTCTACAGCTAGGAGTTCTTTCTATTGTCTGGAAACAGAAATAATTACAGGTTTCCAAGGTAAAAGTAACTATTTTACGACTTCCAGTTCCAGGCAAGTTTTAAAAGATAAGTATTTCTGACACAGAGGTGTTAATTTTAAAGTTTCTATTAGCCTGGGAACTAAAGGCAGAAGTGACAGGAATGATGTAATCTGAGATAACCCAGCAGAAATGTTTGATAGTAACTTAAGAACTATCTCAGAGAGTGAGTCGGTGCATTTTGTATCTTGACTCTGCACCTGTAAACATCCATTCAGCACTTGTATTTGCCTGGCACTGTAAGTAAGATTTAGGTATAGTATTTCTCTTAGAGATAGACTGGAAATAGTAAGATCAGTCTAGATGTTTTCTGTATTTATGTGAGACTGTCCCGCAATGTTGTTTTAAGATATTTCCTGTGATTCTGAACTCTGTTGTCACTGTGTTGAGTTATTGAGTGTTGTCTTGTGCTTTTATTATTTATTATTAAATATATTTAAACCTTTTAATTGTGACTCTTAAGGTCTGGCATTATTGACTGACTTCTGTCATAAATCATATAAAATGTTAATAGGATATGTTCTGCATCAGTACGCATTTATTGAGCGATAATGTATACTGATGCAGAACATATTCTATTAACATTTTATGTGAAAAAGAGTACTATTTAAAAATTGTCCCTGATTTTAGCTCTTTGTCCCCCATTATTTTTGCTTTATTCAGAATTCCCGAGCAAAGAAGTATGGGGTTTGCCAATATGCATGATAACAAATTACCACTGTGCAGCCCACCCACCATGTCTGAAAACATCAACTACTACCTTTACCTTTACCCTTACTGTATGTTGTATTAAAAACAATACTGGAAACAATACTCATATACATGAGATAGCTACTACTCCATTAATATTAATATCCCCAGATTGCATTTTAGTGATTTAGTTAGCCAGATAGACAACCCGTTATTTAGGTGTTTGTTTTTTTTTGCTTTAACAACTTGTAATTGCTCCTGAAATCACACGACAGATAAAATGAACTGAGGGACTACTGAAACGGGATTGTGAACAGTCATAGACAACTGCGATAATTGCACAGCAGTTGTGTTAAATGATGACAGATTCGGGATTCCAAAATGGTGGACAGCCTGTAAGCACACTGACAGTGCAGCTCCTGCATTCCTATACTATAATCTGACTTCAAACCAGCGCATCGCTTAGGAAAAGTATATGAAACATCAATGGATTAAAGCAGAAATATGAGTACTTACTTGTTTCATCTTTATTTTTCAAAGATTCTCTCATTCTGAAGGAAAAATAATTACTTGTTGGAAACAGAGCCCTGAACCGCATGGTGTGGATTCTTCAAGACTAACAGGCCTAATAAGAGGAAAGTAACAAGAAAAACAATTTTCATAACAAGACTTATCATTTAAAATTCTGCACTACTACTAGGAATCTAACTATACAAGATTAATGGAGAATCAGCCAGATCGGATGGAAACTGTAATCACAAAAAAAAAAAAACTGTCTGCAATTACTACTCCTGAGAAAGAAACCACTTCTAAAAGGCAAAAAATTAACAAGCAACAACAAGAAGCTGATAAAATGTCACAAAGATTAAAACAGGAACAACCTTTAACACTGGAGAATCTGAAAACTGCTTTACAACCTTTACAAACAGAAGTGCAGGGTTTCTCTCATAAGCTAACTACATTTGGCTCTACTCTGGACCAAATTGTGCTGAGGCTTGAACAAAATGAAGCTAAAATTATGGACAATGAGCTAAAAATAAATGAACTGCAACAAAAAGCACAAACCAATTACACCATAATTAAAGAATTACAGCAAAAAATGTTAGACTTGGAAGCTAGAGCTGGAGAAATAATTTTATCATAAGAGGTATTCCAGAGAGCTTTGATAATCCACAACTTATTCCAATAATAAAAGAAATACTAAGCTCTCTTCTGGCTAATAAAAATCTCCTGGATGAGATAGTGATCAAAAGAGCTCACAGAGTTATAAAGCATACACAAACAAATGATCTTCCTAGACAAATCTATATCAGACTGCTTAATTCAGCACATGTTCAACAGATACTGTCAGTTTATAAGATTAAAAATAATGTTACACGGAGAGCGCATAAAATTATGATTACTCAAGATCTTCCTTTACAAATTAAACAAAATCGACAGAAACTCAGCAAATACTGCAATTACCTCATTGAAAATAAGATTTGTTTCCAAATGAGATATCCTGCAACTTTAACATTTTATTACAAAGTAGAAAAAATATCCTTGGAAACACCTGACCAGGCAAAATCCACCTTTCTGCGTCTCTTCAAAGTAAATCCTGTCTGAGACAACTCTTTTCATATCTTTTGATCCAAAAACAACATTTGGAAGGCTAAACAAGTGCTACAGCTCCAAATAACTACAGAACAGAAGAATATACCACTCTTATGGGAAATTTTAAACAAATGGATGTGGAATGTGTTCTAAATAACTCTGCTTACCTGCCTGTAAAGAAAACCTCTTTGCTACACTGTTATACTTAAGGTACTGTCTTTTAGTAACTGCCTTTACATTTAAAAGTTACAAAGCTACCTAACACTGCCTGCATAGAGAAATGACTTTAAAGTGCATTTACAGCTTACAAAAAAGAAGTGTTAAATTACATCTAAAAAATGGGATATAACCTTTGATATAATAGTTTAAGTAGTGTAAATATTAGACATAAGTAGTTTCAGTTAAAATGTATACTCATTATTCTACTAGCATAATCATTAAGTTGCTTTTACGTATGTCTATGAGCAAGGCACAAAAATATTCTCCTTTTTTTTTTCTTCCTCTCTGTTTGTTCAGTTGATGGCACTGGTTAATTATTAATATATGAGTTCACAATGATGTGTTTATATGGCTTTTGACAATGCAGTGTTAAATGAAGACTCCAATACATTTAAAGAACCACAGTTAGTTGCTGTTAGCAAGAATAAGGCAACTGTTGTTGAATTTTAAAGTGCTGCCTTCTTTAAATGTTTAAAATGTATAATCATTATTCTGTTGATATAACCATTGAGTTACTTTTAAATGTGTCTATTAGCAAGGTATAAAAACATTTATCTTTTTTTTTTTTTTCTCTCTGTTTGTTCAAGTAGATGGCACTGGTTAATTATTAATATATGAGTACACAATGATAGATCTATATGGCTTTTGCCAGTGCAATGTTAAATGAAGTTCCAATACATTTTAAAGAACCACAGTTAGTTGCTGTTAGTAAGAATAAGGCAAATGTTGTTGAATTTTAAAGTGCTGCCTTCTTTAAATGTTTAAAATGTATAATTATTATTCTACTGGCATAACCATTGATTTACCTTTAAAGGTGTCTATGAGCAAAGTACAAAAACATTTTTCCCCTGTTTGTCCAGTAGATGGCACTGGTTAATTAATAATATGAGTTCACAATGATTGCTTGTATGGTTTCCAATACATTTTAAAGAACCACAGTTAGTTGCTGTTAGCAAGAATAATGCAAATGTTGATTTTTTAAAATGATGCTTTCTTTAAATATATATATATATATATATTATACTTGGTTTTTGAAAATATTGTTTTGTTAACTCTTTAATAACTCTTGAAATGTTAAGAAATATAATATGTTGCTGTTACTACAAAACTTTTTATAAAAGCTACTTTTCCTTTTCTCTCTATATAATATCTAAGGGTACAATTAATATAATATTTTAAGAAGTATGAAAATGAATATGCAGTATATAAATAATAAAAGGAGCGGGATGGGCACAGTCTGTTAGCTGATGACTGTTCGCATTTGGAACAGTATGGATATTATTGACATCCCTCTGATATATATCTACTCCTTGTTGTTAAAAATAATAGTTTCTTTTAGTTTCTTAACTCATGCACATTTACAAATACAGAGGGATGGGTGGTTAGGCACCTATTTAGAGTTTAGGAGTATAGAAGTCACAACATTTATTCTTAAGAGAAATACACTAACAGAAAAAGTTTATAACTATATTTTTGTGTATCAACTAATGAGAAACTTCAACAATATTAATAAAAATGATAACCATAGACTCTTGGAATGTTAAAGGGATGGTAGATAAAAAGAAAAGAAATTTAATCATGCACCTCACATACCAAACTAAGGCTGATATAACTTTCTTGCAAGAAACTCACTTAGATGACCAACTTTGGGTTAGGGAAAGGAAAAGAAAATGGGTTAAAACAATAGTTGCTGCAAATTATAGTTCTTTGTCCAGGGGAGTGGCCATTATAGTAAATAAATCTTCCAAGGAGAGATTACTTCCTATGAAGCTGAGTTAAAGGGAAGATGGGTATTATTTACTACTGAATATCATACTTTAAACAAACCATTACTCTTTCTTAATATATATAGCCCTTGCTCAAATCAACATCTCTTCATTTATGAAATCTTTAATATATTAGCTAAATACCCAAATCATCTGTTTATTGTAGGTGGGGACTGGAATGCTTTACTAGATCTAGATAAGGATAGATCGTATAATAAAAACAGACAGTCACAATCTACCACTACAGCACTTGAAGAATTACAAAATACATTTGAACTAGTTGACCCTTATGTTACATTTCAATATGATAAAACAATATCAAGATTCACTTTCCTTTCAGCCACTCATAAAACTTGGTCCAGGATAGATGCTTTTCTAATTTCCCTTGCTTTCCCTTCCAACAAATTAAATTATGCTGTATCACCTAGAACTCTTTCAGATCATTCCAAAATTAGACTTTTAATAAACTTTCAAGCTCATAAATAAAATATTTCCTATTTCAATACCTGGACGTTAAATCCTAAAATTATACAAAACCAAGAAACTACACAAGAAATTCAGAATGTGCTAGCCCAACTTCAAAATGATTTTATATCCGATCAAATTCCATATGACATACAATGGGCGGCTACCAAGGCAGTCATCAGGGGTATTATTATTCAAAAATCTGCATGGGTCAAAAAAAAGTATAACGATCTTAAGAATGAACTAGAGTGTCAAATAAACACTGCTGAACTAGAACTTCAGGAAAAATATTCTAAAGAACTTGAGGAAAAAAATAATTGATTGGCAAAAACAATTACACAAACACTATTTAGAAAATATCTCCTTCTTAGAATTAAGGTCAATATATCAATATTCAGAATGGGCTCAAACACCATCAAAATTCCTAGCTAGACTAATTAACATAAAAAGTGGACCTCCTAGGATCAAAGAAATAAAATATGAAGGACAGGTGAAATATAAAGATCAAGATATAGTGGACGCTTTTGAAGATATTTATAAGAAATTATAAAATATACCCTTATCATCATCTACAGACAGATTTGAGGATTTTATACATAATATAAACTTTCCACAAATTACAGAAGATCAAAGGAAACTCTTAAAATCACCGTTACATTTAAAAGAGATAAAAGCTGCAATAAACAAACTAAAATTAGGTAAATCCCCTGAGCCTGATGGATACACATCTGATTTTTATAAGCTATTCATGGAACCTATCTCCAAAGTGTTATTAAAAGTTTTCAACTATATAATACAATATGGTATAACAGACAAATACTTAAATAACTCCAAGACAGTGTTGATTTCTAAACCGCATTCTGACCCAACAGATCCAGCAAATTATAGACCAATAGCCCTCATAAACACTGATCTTAAGATATTAGCCCATGTTATAGCAAATAGACTTAAGAATATACTCCCCTCTATTATTTCCCAACAACAAATGGGCTTTATGACAAACAGGCAAGCAAGTGACAACACCCTCCTTTTAGATACCATTGTAAGACTACTTAATAGGGATAAATGCCCTAGATATGCCCTTACAGTATGTGCAACTAAAGCTTTTGATAGAGTAAACTTACACTTTCTCTTTAATATACTGCCTTTGTATGGTTTTCCTCAAGAATTCATTAAAATGATCCAGGTTCTGTATCAGAAAGCTTCTACCACTATACAGGTAAATAAACTTATAACTAACCCTATACTCTTATCCAATGGTACAAGACAAGGATGTCCTCTTTTGCCATACCTATTTAATCTTTATCTAGAATCCCTCCTTCTGTTTATTTCACAAAAAAACTTTTATTATATTCCCAGAATCCACAATACAAATCTTATATACTCGGCCTTTGCTGATGACTTAAATATATACTTCCAACTCCCCACTACTGACCTCCCAAAATACTTAAAGTTATTGATGAGTTCTCGGTAGTTTCAAATTATAATTTAAATTTAAACAAGTCACACATATTTCCCCTCAATCCTATAGGGCATAAAGAATTGTACTTTCCTATGAGTGAGATCAAAATAAACTACCAGATAAAATATCTAGGAATAATATTTACTTCAAACTTCAAAGATATTATAAACAATAACCTACTAACTATATAGACTAGTATTCAAAATGATATGGATAGATGGAAGAACATTAATAAGTCTCTACTGTCAAAAGCTAGTGTTGTCAGGATGAATTTTCTACCAAGAATACTCTTTCAATTAAATGCTACCTTTTCAAATATTCCCCAAAACTTCTTCCTTGCCATGGAAAAAGCTATATCAAGATTCTTATGGTATCCCAAATCTACCAGAATTAAATATGCAAAACTTGTACTCGCCAAAGATAAGGGGGGATTGGGGTTACCTGATTTTAAGCTTTACTATAGTATAATTACTGTATGCAGACTAATACAAATAATAGCCTATGACTCATATATAAATACTTGAACACCCCAGTGGACCAAAATCTGGTATAAACAGTTGAAATCCCTTGGCTGTAATATCAAATCCTTACCATTCTTGAATTTAAACCATGCTAGCATATACACGAAGAATTTACACCCACTAATTAAAAACATGATTCTTATAACACAGAAACTATTTAAATCACTGCAATTAGCTGACGCTTTTCCCCTTATACAACCGTTACACCTAAATCCTAATTTACTAATAAATAATAAACCAGTAAATCTAACAAACTACCCCCTGATAAAAGACTACACAATATGGGATATATACCAATGGAAAGACTCTAATACAGGGCAAATGAGGCTTGAACTCAAACTTCCTATGAAATATAGTATTATCCTTAACCAACTTCATAATCTTATAAATGCTAAATTCTCACAAATACACACTGACTTACAGAACATAGATTTCGTTAAATTAATACTTGAAAGTCTTACGATTAAAGGGAAAACAATTTCTAGGGCTTATAAATTTGTAATGAGTGCAAAACATCAGAATTCTTTATTATTTTCAAACTAATAGCAAATGAAAAATCAATCACTGACTGAAGAAAATAAGAAACTAGCCATTGAAAATACAATCAAATTAATTCCTTTCAAGAAGCTGTTATATACACAAATTATGGTAAATAACAATCTATATTATACCTTATCTAAATTAAATAAATTAAATCCTAACTTTTCGCCTATATGTCCCCATTGTCCAGATCAAACAGCTGATAATTTACATGTCATGTGGAACTGTACTAAGATACACAACTTATGGTGTTCCTTGAGAGTAAGATTAGAGAAGATGAAAAATCAACCCTTACTTGGGAGACAGCTATATTGTACATTAATATCAACCAACTCCCAAAAATATTAAAACATGTCTTTATTACGATGTGTGCCCTTATTAAATTCTTTATTACAAAGAATTGGAATGTCATGTCACCAATTACATGGGAAAATTTTAGCAATCTTGCTATTAAATATATCTCGTCTCACAAATTAATTTATTCAAAACCAAAAAACAAACGTTATTACCAAAAATATTGGGGTTACTTGCTAGATATAATTCTTGACAAATAAAATTTGCCTACAAATTGTCATGAAAAGCTAACCTTTAAATAAGAAATGAATGTAGTATAACCAGTCTTTCTTGCATCTTCTCCCTTCTCTTAGTATATGTGTAACTAGATATTTTCCCTAAACATACAAATAAATGGTTAAATTTCTATTTTTACTTTATATATAGACTATCCCCATTTTAACTATCCCTTATGAGACCAAATGAACATAAGAATTCTCATACTTTACTTGACAATTTAGTGACTTCTTGTGTATATATTGTGTGTATATATATATATATATATATATATATATATATATATATATATGTATAATTTTCTCGGAACAAGATTGTTGCCTGTTTTCTTTAGATAGGTATTTGTATTGTTTATTTGTGTTTTTGACTTACTGTATTGTTGTTATTATTTGAAAAAAGAAAATTGAGATAAAGAGATTTTGGGAAAAAAATGATGACAGATTCAGTCTGTAGCAAAAGGAATTATTACCAAAGCAATGCCAGAACAATATAAGTAGAATGTTTACAGTTATCTGAAATTGTAACATATTACTGCAGTAAAGGAACTGGAACAAGCATTTCCTGCAAAAAGATTAATTAAAACAGAAGCACCAACAGACATGCTGAGCAGAGCTAATAGAAATAGTGACCAGAATCTCTGTGGAACCATAGGTTTCAACCTTTTAAGAGGCCAATGTGGAACACAAACCCTAGCAATGTGTGACAATCAATCAAAATTTGAAAGAACCTATTTTTGCACTGCGCGAAACACGCAATTGCCATGGGGTCTAGAACATTCGTAAAATTCAATACAACACACTTGATTCAGATACAAAACATTTATTTTACAAGCTGCAATACCATTATCACACCATAAATACATATACAGCACTTCTGTACACACTTGATTCAGATACAAAACATTTATTTTAAAAGCTGCAATACCATTACCACACTGTAAGTACATAAACAGCACTTCTGTACAAATCAAAAATAAAATCACATTGTCATTAATCCACTTTCTACATTTAAATTCTCTAAACAGACCTGTTAGGATGCTTTATTTGCACTACACATCATACATTAGATACACCAGATGCACACTTATTGTATGTGCTGTGGCTTTCTTAGTAGCATCTAACATGTTTTGGCAGCTTAAGATTACACCAGTCCAGTTCTTCAATCATTTTCACTGCTAATAATAAGTTCAATATTTTTGCATTGAGAGACTGTCACAATTCAGTTTTCACTTTTTGCACCATGCTAAATGTTCTTTCAGCTTGTGCATTTGAGTGCGGCAAGCAAAGTAGAGTCATCATAAGCTGCTTAAAGAGTGGTAGTTTCCCATCAATGCAAAGGTCCCTCAGAAGGTTTGCCCAGTACTTGGACACACACATGAGTGGGGCCCATCCACTGGACCTGCTAGGTTCTCTGTGCCCTCAATCTGATACTGGGTAAACTTATCAATTAATTGTTCAGCCTCAGCATCATTTTCACAGATACCCAGATGGAAACCAACATCCCTGACAAGTCCTGAAGAAATATCCAATTTTTTGACAGGATTAATAAGGAATGCAGCATCTTTCATTAAGTGATCCTGCATGGGAAACTTTTTAAGCATTTTCTGCAGCACTGCAGCATAGAATGCTGTAACTTTTTTTATAAAAGTTAAATTCAATAACTGTGCCGGCAATATCCTCCACATGGCTACTCGTACTGTTTAACTTCATAGCCAATACCGAGCTCACTGTTTGGCAGAACAGAGCTGTGAGTCAACACTGAGACATTACCGTGTTTGATTAGTCTGCCAGCATACTCCTGCAGGACATTATGCACAGGGGCATGCAGTGTCAGAAGCTGACTTTCTCAGCTTTGAAGCTGAATGTTGAACTCCAATAAAGGTTCCAGTGCATACTTAAGAAACATAAAAATCATATGCAATTCATGACCCTGTGGGTGTTTAGAGATCAAGTCAATCTTAGTAGACTGTGGCTCCACAGAAAAAAAATACAAATTCTGAGCTGGCCACATGGCAAAGGTTCTGTTAATTACCTTCTCCAGACTCAGCCATCTAGTAGGTGCACGTCTTTTAATCTTGAGTGGGTCAGTGTCTGTGAATAAAGCAAATTCTTGCAGTTTTTATTGTCTTTGTGCACTGGAACTGAAATGACAGTACACATCAGATATAATTTCTTCAACTGGTGACTGCAGTGCTTTTACACCAGCTTTACTACATAGATCTGCAAGGTGGCACAGACACTCCGCATTTACAATGGTAGGCTTCACCTCCTTTAAACGAGATAATACAGAATTGTGTTTCCCAATCATTGAGGCAGCACTGTCTGAAGAAAAGGCCACAATGTTGGAACCTGGAATGTTAAATTGTGTCAGAGTGGACATTAAAGCATCAAACAATGCTTTTCCAGGTCCTGACACACACATTCTGGCATATTAAGGAACCGTATTACATTTTTGCCTGCCTTTTCAACAAGGATCACCAACAATTTTTTGTTACCCATGCCTGTGCTTTGGTTCATATACACACAGAATGGAGATTTCTGGCAGGCAGCAGCAGCGTCATTCTGGTAATGAGGCCCTAGAACATCCTGTGCAATACAGGCTGCCTTTGTTGCTCCACATGTAATTTTCCTGAGAATGTCTTGATCCTCGCCACATTTCTTCATACACTTCAGGATGTGTTCTCCTGCTGCAAATGACAAGTTGTGTTTTGCAAGGAGTGACACAAAACCAACCTCTTTCTCAACCAGCTTTGTACTTGCAAAACTCTGAGGTCCAAAGAAGTCTGCCATAGCCCTTCCAGCTGCATGCTTGCAATTCTATCTGTGGTTCTCGCTGTTGGTATGTCACTGCAGATCATGTCGGCCACCATGATGGATCGTGAAGTCTGTGTTACAGGTCTTGCAGAAAGCATATTTCACTGGGCACCTACTCACAGAAAGCCAGTCAAATGCACTTGCCCAATTTGGCTGAAAATTGTGTATCTCCTCTTCTTTGGAATGCTATGTACAGCCATATCCCTGTCCTCATTATAATCTGGGCAGTCTGTACCTAGGCTTGTAAAACAGTGGTGTTACTGAACAAAGAAAGAAATGGGGTTATATGGCAGAAAAAAAGAACCATCTCCTCAACATCTAAGATATGGGGAAACAGGCCACGACCTACCCACATCACTGGAAATTCCTGGTCTTTGCACCTTTTCCTGCTCATCTCTGCTCCTTTTGCTAACTATAAAGGCCGCATGATCACTCTACTCATTCCCTTGCTTCGACGATGACACTTGCAGTCCTCTGGTGCTCACTTGCCCACATAACCAGTGTTAAAGAAGGGAGAGATTCACTGCAAAATGACATTTTCTTTATGATCAAAGCACTTTCTTGATATCAAAAATTCATGTTACGGATAAACAAACCCAGTTTAATCTACTTGTAAAACACTTCAAACTGTACCATGAAATATATATACTACATCATGACAATACTACCTGCAGCACTAGATCATGACAATACTGCCTGCACCTCTTCAGATGTGTTCTAGTCTTGCCCCACATCCCTGTGTACTCCTGGCAAAGATGCCTTGAAAAGTTAAAGTATGGCACTCAGTACTTACAAGCATGTGACATTTCAGACATGTCGTGAACAGTCATGACCAAAGAATGTAAGCTCTCACATCTAACCACCAAACAACAAATCACATATCCCAAACATTTGCAGATCACGAAATCCCAATATCATACTGTAAAATCCAAATACCACTCTAACTGCAAAAGATTATATACAATGGCTGCAGTAATACTGGCATGAATGTGCTACAAGGTATTGCTACTATTACCCTGAGGCATTGACAACAGAATGTGCATTAAAACATTTCATAGGTTCATAGGTTCATAGGTTTATACTAGGCTATCTGCCCTAAGGCATTTATAAGCCTAGCCCAAATTATTGTGGCTTACGCCACCCCTTATATGAAAAAATACTGTGCCCATTAGTTTGTTGTGCCTCTGTCCAGCAGTGACCCAGAGATGATTCCCGGGGTAAACCTACGATCTCCCATCCACAGGTCTAGATTTCTCTTGAACAGAGTCAGCGAGGTGCTCTGCCTCACATGGACCGGGATTTTATTCCACAGCATAGGGAGTCTCTGAGTGATAAATCTATCCCTCCAGCACGTCCTATTTATATCCGTGCTAAGGTTTAAGTCGCTTGCTCTAGTGGTTTTGGTGGATTTGGATTTTTGAGGTGGAGCATGTCCATTAATTCGGGTTGGACATGGCCTTGTATGTCAGGCACATGTCACCTCTGAGCAGACGGTATGCGACTGAATAGAGCTGGAGTTTCTTCAATCTGGCAGCATATGACAGATTTTGGAGTCCCTTTATCCTTTTGGTGAGGAACTTTTGGGGTCTCTCCAATTGCTGCAGATGTCGGGTGAGATACATCCCGAATGGGGCATTGTACTCGATCATTGGTCTGATAAGTGAAGAGTACAGGGGAACAATGACCTCACTAGATCTGGATGTGAATCCTTCATGATCAGGTGGGCAATGTAGAAGGTCTTTCTAACCACTTTAGCAATGTGAGTGTCAAAAGAAAGGCCACTGTCAACCTGGGTCCCCAGGTCCCTGATAACCTCTTCTGTGCTTAGTGGATTGCCACCTATATGGTAGCTTGGGGTTACCTTGTTTTTCCCGAAGGGTATGACTATACATTTTTGGCGTTTAACTTCAGGCCATGGCTCTGGCACCAGCTATCTGTTTCCGTGAGTCCCTTCTGAAGGATATCAGTGTCCGATGCACTTTCCACTATGGCGCCCAGTTTGCAGTCATCTGCAAACTTTGTCAGCCAAAGTCCTCCCATGTTGGCCTGTACTTCTGAGAAGTAGATGCCAAACAATAGGGGCCAAGGACCGAGCCCTGTGGGACACCACTTGTGACCGGCTTGGAGTCTGACACAGCGCCAGCAACTCTAACCCTGTGGGTTCTGTCCTTAAGCCAGTTTGCAACCCATCTTGTGACATATGGGTTTACATTTAAGCTGGTAAGTTTTTCTACAATACCCGAGTGGGGTATTGTGTCGAAAGCCTTTGCAAGGTCAAGGTAGGCTGTATGGACTGCCTTTCCCTCATCAATGGCCTTGGTGACTATTTCAAGAAGTCGACCAAGTTCAAAAGGCATGATCTTCCCTTGACAAAGCCAAACTGGGTCGGGTCCAATGTCTGCAAGTCCCCTATATCTTTGTTTATGAGCTCCATTATGATCCTCTCTATAGCTTTGCAGACTAGACTTGTTAAGCTTATGGGGCGGTAATTACCAGGGTCCGTAGAGGCGCCACCTTTGTGGAGTGGGACCACAGTTGCCGTCCGCCACTCCTTGGGCACGTATCCTGTGGTAAGGCTGAGATTAAACAGCTGCCTTATGTGCGGGTTTAATTCCTCATTTAGCTCGTGTAGCACACAGCCGGGGACACCATCCGGTCCCATTGATGCTGTGTTTTTAGCTTTAGAGAGAGCAGCTTTCACCTGCGCATTTGAGATGTCCGGGAGGCTACACTCGGCTGGGATAGTTATCTCTCCTTTAGGGGAGAGGGGTGAAGTTTGCACTGAACCTGTCTGCCAGTATGTTGGCAATGTCTGTGGGTTCAGTGATTTTTGTATCATTTTGGACTAATTCTGAGCATATCTGTGAGTTTCCACCCAGGTTCCTAACATAGCTGAAAAAGGCCTTATGATTGTCCTTTGAATCCATGGCAATTTTTCTCTCAAAATTGGCCTTAGTTGATTTTATGAGTGCTCGTATTTTTTACTAATAATGATCAGGGTGACTTCCCTTTTATGGATTTTGTTCTATCATGTAATAGCTTTCTCCTCTTATTGTAAAGTTTGTTAATGGCTGGGGTCCACCAGACTGGACGTTTGCCCTTTGTGGAAAGAGTCTTGGTTTTATTTGGGATTGCCTGATCCATGCAGTCCTGGAGGTGTTCATAGAAGGCATTTGTAAGGGCTTCCGCAGCTTGGGTTGTGGTTTCCTCTGACTCAGGGGCCTTGAAGGATACCACACCAGTCTTGAGTAGTGTGAAGTTTGCTTTAGAGAAGTTCTTCACTATGGTCTTTTTTGTTTGGGGTGGGGGCGGGATGTGGATTTCCAGTGAGATTAGTTTATGATCAGATCTCACCAATGAGATGTCCTGAAGTAGAACTGTAGAACTGTCAAGTAACATGCATGACATTTTCTCCAAAAGATACCAGTATAGCTCTCAAAATAGGGACAAACCTAGGTACACTAAAAGTATTAGTGAAAACTGAGACATTAACAGAATAGAGACAACTGTAATCATCTAGTGCACAGCTAACAAAACAAATCCTGAAAGTCTTGCAAAAAATATTTCAGGCAAAAGCAGTAATGCACTTCTAGCCTGACAATATACAAAAATACTTGTACCCATAATAAGTGTTCTTAAAAATATCTAAACTAGTTTTGGTAGTCTGTCTTCAGCACTTAAAATAAAATGAAAGCATAGCAGCTGACTTTTTCCAACATGTAAGTGACTATATTGCACTTCTGGGTGACAGAACACAAGATGCACTACATTATTTTTAGTAATATTGCAAAACAAACCCAGATACCTGCAACCATTTTGTAACACCCTTCATAAAAATTAGCTTGCCTGTACAGTAAAATAGATGTATTCTGAGGACAAGGCAATAGTAATCAAGTAAACCATCAGGAGAATTGTTACATCGATTGCTCTGCAAACATCTGACAAGACAAAAAAACATAGGGTCTTGGGCCTTGCTGTTATGAGCATGCATTGTAAAACCAGTATGAGAAGCAAAATAAATCCTACCTCTCAACCTGTTAGGACAAGAAATCTGTACAAAGCTTTAGACTTTGGGGACAAAGGCACAACAGAGGGACACATTTTAAATATTGTTCTTATAAACCTGGAAAGCTGTTACAACAGGACTTGTGTATATGCATTTTCTAAAGGTATGAACTCTGAAACTCAAATGCCTGTTAACATAGTGACTTTAAACTAGACAGCATAATTTTCCAGACAAACAGAACTGTTACAAGCAACAAACCAAAAAATATAGAGCAAACACCTGGCTAATCGGGATATATTTTAAGTATTGCTCTTAAACCTGGAAAGCTGTTAGAACAGGACTTGTACATTCATTCTGAAACCAAAATGCTTCTTAACATATAGTGACATTAAGCTAACACAGTATAATTTCCCAAACATGTTTTATGAGCAACAAACCAAAAAATAGAGCAGAGACCTAGCTAATATGGATACATTTTAAATATTACTCATAAACATAATACATAGAAAGCTGTTAGAATAGGACTTATTTTACATGCATTTTCTAAAGGATATGCAATCTGAAACTCAAATGCCTCAACATGCATTGACTTTAAACTACACAGCCACAATTTCCCTTACCAACTGAAATTTTATGAGCAGCAAACCAAGAAATATAGAGCACAAACCTATCTAATAGGGATACATTTTAAATACTGCTCTTATAAACATAAAAAGCTGTTAGAAAGGACTTTTGTACATGATTTTCTAAAAGACAAAGATATTGATTGCATGTTGCACTAAACAATTTATAACTAAAGTAAACTTAAATATTGCAGCTTACCAATTTTCCAATGGAGTTTTTAAATTAAACAAAGGACTAAGAGAAAATAATTGTTATGGTCTGTGCAATACAAACTTCCATGTGTCACAGTGCATTATAACTAATTTTATTTTTTTTTATAATCCCATGTATCACATCAGCATATGTATGTTACGCCCAATGCCAAACATCACTCCAGCTATGTTTTTGGCATAATAAACTTACAACTGAGGAAAATCCCTTATTTTTAAGTTCAGGTATAAAATCTGTACCACTGCATTTGCTCTTATCTAGACAGCCTAGCTAGTGTCACTATTATGTATCTCCAGAACACAAAATAATCCATCTACAGTCCCAGCATCTGTACAGCGGGCTACTAACACACACACACAGCCTGGATACCCACCAGCATTATTTCTAACACAGACACACACACACACACACACACACACACACACACACACACACACACACACGCTCACATGCACACACGCGCGCACACACACACACACACACACACACACACACACACACACACAGCCTGCATATATACCAGCATTATTTCTAACACACACACACACACACACACACACACACACACACACACACACACACACACACACACACACACACACACACACACACAGCCTGCATACCCACCAGCATTATTCGCACACACACACACACACACACACACACACACACACACACACACACACACACACACACACACACACACCCTACATACCCAACAGCATTCTTTCTAACACACACACACACACACACACACACACACACACACACACACACACACACACACACACACACACAACACACAAACACACAGCCTGCATACCCACCAGCATTATTTCTAACATACACAACATACATACATACATTTCTACACTTAGCTCTGCACAGTAAGCAGCTGCAGCTCCCTCAGTCCACAACAAAACAAGTGAAAATCCTTCCAAGTTCTACCACCTCCAGGCTCCAACAAAAATAAAACTCAGCCTTTTGGAACAGATGCATTCAATCCCCAGCTGAACAGTTCCCTGAAGGTCTGCAGACTCACATTTGGAACTGTCCCATCCTTCTACACAATGGACTTCAAGAATCCTTCCTGGGTTCTCTTCCAATGACCCACAGCATGAACATAGCAAGTTTCTTCTTCTCCGACGAGCACTAAGATATACTTCCTGACTGTACCCTGAAGGTCTTTTTGTAGGCATTTTTCTGATGTGAAAACCATTGCCAGTGCATGATTGGGTAAGTATTTAGGAGCTCTCATTGGCTCCCGTACTCAAGAACACTTAGCTGATTGACTCGTATACCACTATTGCGATTGGCTGTAATTGTGGTATACGAGCCAATCAAAAACCTTGTAACACAGCCAGTGCTGCTCAATGCAGAACAGCGGAGCAATTATTTGATTGGTTTGTATACCGTGATGCCAACTGGCAGTAATTGTGGTATACTAACCATTCAAAACGTGTGTAGCAAAGCCAAAGCTGTTCAATGCAGAACAGCAGAACAGTGTGTTCATTAAGGGCTAAATGCGGTGCGTACTGCATAATCCAGAGCACTTGGCTGCCCAGCACGGAATCAAAACAAAAAAACGGGTTTAATTCATAGTGAACTAAACAGGACAGGTATAAAGGGTTATCTAGGAAAGATGATGCCATGGGTAGGATTGCATATTCCATCATGAGAGATGTCACAAAGTGGGTGGTCACTGAGAAAGTGGGTGGCCACATTTTGGTTTCAGTCCGAGACAACAAACTGCTGCTAAAAAGAGTATAGTGCCCCTTTAATGTCTACAGAGCTTGGAGACTTTGCTAGTTTTTGATGGGTACAAAAAGCATATGTTTGTTCTTTGCAGGGTAAAATTAGCTAGTGTTTATTTAGATATTGGTTAAGAGAGTGTAGGCTGTTTTGAAGTTCAGATTAAATATCAGAGTGAGTGGGGCTGGATTTAAGCATTATCATGGCATCATTAAATAAATTTAGAAGCATATGAGGGTATGAGGGAAGTAGTAAGCTACTTTGTTGATAAATATAGAGAAAAGCAGAGGGGCAAGTATGGATTCTTGTGGGGCACTCTCACACAATAACACTTCTTCAGATAAGGAACAGCCTATTTTGACTCTGAACAGTCTGCTGGATAAGCAGTCTTTTATCCAAGTGGAAGTTTCAGGAATATTGTTAAATTCAGTCAAGTAAAGAAAAAAAGAGTGTGGTTAATGACATCAAAGGCTTTTGTGAAATCTAATAAAAACAGCACTTGTAGGATTGCTTATGTTTAGTAAGATATCATCTGTAAAGGATCAGAGGGCAGTCCTGGTGCTACAGCCAGTTCCAAGATCCATTTTGCTTTAAGGACAGAAGACTGAATTGCTGAATGCATTTAGTGAGTTGGCTGTAGATTATTTTTTTCAAGATTTTTACTGAGGATAAGAAGGCTGGAGATGGGTCTGAAGGATGAGGCATTGTTGGGCTAAGTAGTTTGACTAAAGCAATTTTCCATATGTGAGACACAATACTATTAATTTAAACAGAAGTTATAGAAATGAAGTAGAGGAATGGGGAGGGAGTCTTTACTTCAGTGTATGAACCATGGGTAAATATTATCAGAACTAAAGGGTGGAGAAGCACGTTCAGGAACTTGAGGTTTGATTTGTTTGAAGCAGAAGTGTAGGATGAAAGAAGGTAGTGAAGCAGGATGTGAATAGGGAGGCACAGTCTGTGAGAAGTACAGGGAGATTAATTATTTAAGCAAGTTTGGGATTGATAGCCCTTGTGAGCACTGGACAGTTTCAGGAAATGTATTATCATGAAGGAATTTAAGACTAGTTTGCAGGTTTACCTCATTCAAAAAGAAGTTAGGTCTTCCTAATCAAAAGAGAGAGTGAGAGTTATTTTCTTCGAAGATAGTTGGCTTTATGTTGGTGCATGGATTGCTTGGAGAGTTTACAGAAGGTGGCAAATGATTTTTGTGACTGGTTTAGTGTTCTGCTCTTTTTCAGACTCAGACATAGCTCATATCTTAATTTGAGAAGTTGAATGATTTCTTTATTACCCCATTATTTTATTGTATTTGAATGGTATTTTATTTGGGGAAATTTTTTTCTTGAAGTTAAAGTACAGCTTGGGTGAGAAGTTCTGCAGCAGTGGTGAGGCCTTTAGAGAAGAGTATAGTGGGGCAATCCATAGAGCTGAGTTGTGTTCTTAAGTTTGATGATATCACTGAAGGATTCTAATCTGAATAATGTAAGTTTTTCAGGAGATGTGGGAGACTGATAGCCGAATTTGAAGTTAAAGGGCAGTGATCACTAAAAGTGGGTTTATGTATGGTTATGCTTGAAATGTTTTTTGGAGAGCTATATCAGTTCACTGAAACGGCTGAAGTTCGAACACCATATGTTCGAACTTCTAACCATGAAGTACAAAAACATCAAAGTTTCAGAACAGTGATTTTTCTTCCCAATGAAATATATGAATGGATGTATGTATGCATGTAGGAAAATTAAATTAATATTAATAGAATTAATAGGTTTTGTTAAACTGGAAGCAGTTGAACAAACAAAAGGGATAAAGTAAAGAAAAGAAAAGACTTTGGTGTTAATCAGTTTGGAAGAGGAACTATATATGACTTCAGTTCTACATTCCAGCCCCCTGTCATTTGCCGCAATTCCTGTTCAGGCTCTTTTTGTATTACCACACTGTCTAAATACAGCAGCTTTTCTGATCAGTTCCCTCCAACCTGTTTCCTAATGTAATCTATCACCAGTATTTTAAGGAGCAGGCTAAACCCTTGTGCACATCCACTCCTGCTAGGAATCCCTGTATGAATCCAAACACTGTTCATACTTTTGTCACTGGGTCCTTTTACATAGCCTGCACTAATTCTACCAATGTTTCTGTGACTTTGAACCATCACAGAACTACTTGAATTGACTTTCGTGGAATCTTGCTATATGCTTTCCTCATGTCTTGGAATGCTCATTTAGATGCTTTCCTCAACCCCAGCTTCTTTTCCACTGCCTGCTACATTGCAAATTATCCGGCTGCTTGTGCTGTATCTTAATCTGAATCCAAAATGCTCATCTCCTCCTTGCTTTGTCTTATTCTACAGAATTGTTTATTAATCAACCTTTTCAGTGTTTTCATGCTGTCTGACAACAGTTTGATATCTCATACATTGATCAAAAGCTTCATTTCAGCTCTTCCAGTGTGAAAACAGAAACTGAGAAATAACAGCCAGTGAAATTTCTCTTTGGGTAAAATTTTGTTGCTGGCTAGTAAATACATTGCCTGAATGTCAGCAAAGAAGTAGTTTAGAGAAACTGAAAAAAATCAGCTAGGAAAGGTGAAGAGAAAACACTGTCTGGGAACAATACTGCATTTGTTCAGCAAGAATCAGTTCAAGCTTCATCTCTGGTACATGAGATGGCTTCCAGTAATTTACTCAGAGCTGATTAAAATAAATGAAACATTGAAGGAATATATTAACTCAACTAACAAAAGGCTGGAAAAATAGAAGAAGCTTTAACTAGCTATTCAGATGAACTAATACAATTGCAAATAATATAAGATGAAATGAAGAAAAGACTGGCTGAATATGAGGCTTCTCAATAAAAGCTGTTTCACAAAATTGTAGACTTGGAAGACAGAGCTTAGAGAGAAAACCTGAGATTTCCTACTGTACCAGAGAAACTGTAAGAAACAGACTGTACTAATTTTATAGAAGTACAAATAAGCAACTGGACTGGTACTTCCACAGCAGGAGTTGTTAACTGAAAGGACACATCAAGTGTTTGCTCCAAACCTGAGCATGAGAAAGCAGCTAAGGCCTATATTATTAAAGATGCATTCATACCAGTGGAAAGAGTGACCTTGACAAAACAGTGGTAGAAGGGGAAAGTATTAAAATTGGAGACTGCAGTTTGCTTGTGGAAAATGATTATTCACTGTATACCAGGCAGAAGAGAAGCAAACTTATTCCATCAATCAGGGAATGTTGAGAGGCAGGTGTATGAGTCAAGCTGCTAATCCTGCTATCTTCAGAATATTTTTTTCCTGGAGAGGCAAAGATATTTTTGGATGCAGAATAGGTTAAGGAGGAAATAAAAAAGTTTATCCAGCAAAACATGAGCCAGCAAACAGAAGGGTCTGTGCTTCTCATTCTTCTGACAATAAAGTTTAAAAACATTGCCAGTGATACCTTTTCCAGTGTTCCAAAGGAAAATTCTTAAAAGACATAAAAAAGCACAGGAGTCATCTAGATTAAGCAGGAGTACATTGGACTTGAACCAGTGTTCTGTACTGGGTGAAGGCGATGAACAGGATCAAGACCAACAACACTGAAATTAATAAATGAGAGACCAGAAAGCATCAATCATGTTTGTGAAATATGGCTTTGGTAGAAAAACTTGCTGGGAAAGACTAGACTTGTGCTGACTTTGCTAATGTTGCAGGTGGACTGTAAATCAGTTGTTCCCCACTTTATAGCATTAATGTTTATAAGAACACTAAAAGGGAGAAAATGTAAGTAAAACATTTTATCATTCTTATTAGTATTTGTATAAAACATTTCATGATATAAATTGCATGTTATATAGTAAAGCAGTTTTATATAGTGTATTCAGGGCTTTTTTTAATGTAAGGGAGCTTTTTCAGTGATGTGTGTATTAAAGTAATCAAGTACTTTTTTAAGTTCTAAGAAACATAGGCTTTACAGTATAACCAGAGAAGATAGGTTGGTCAGAAGTAAGATTAAGTTAATATGCTATGATCTTGGGCTTCTAGGGTGGAGGTGGGGTGTACAAATGCATTGATTATATTATATGTAGAATTAAGACAATTTCTTTTATTTTACAAAGGTGGATATCTATGTCCTTGACCTAAGCTATAAACAAGTATTTTTTGTAAGCAAGTAGGCTGAAAAATAACACAAAGTGATGAAGGTCATGAAAGGAGCTAAGTTTCTTTGCATCTTCAAAGATATTGGCTTGTTTTTTCCATTGGTAGGTGTTCTCAGTGGGAGTCAAGAAATCTGTAGCTGAAGGCCATTATACATTCTGCTCTGAATGAAATTTACAAAGAATCCCTCATGCATCTACAGATATGTTACCTGTTGTTTTTCTCATTGCTGACTACTATTACAAAGAAATGTACTGGCTGCAGGTGCAAGCAATTAATCTTGACAATTATGAGCATTCTTTGTTGAGAAAAATGAAACTTTTAAAGGCACAGTGAATAAGAGATAATGACTTCCCTAGCAGCTTTAAAACCCTTTTTTTTGGAAATAGCCAACACACTGTTTTTTGAAAGCATACAAACTTTTTTTTCACATCTGGGAGGGGAATAGAGATAGAAAAAGAACAGGCACCAATCCGTGTAATTGGGAATACAGGCTGTAACATGCAGTTTAGCACTGGTAACCTTAATTTTAGTTTAGGTGATGCCTGTGGGTGAAGCTGACAATTTGGTGCAATTGTTCCCCTCTGGAGGGTTAAATTTCATTTTTGAACATGTACATAGTTTTGTGTGATTGCTCTAAATTAATAGGGCAGTGTTTTGAAAATTAATTTAATTTTTTTGCTTGAGGGTTTTCATTAAAACAAAAAAAAATCTTAAAAAATGCAGCATAGGTTTAAATGGAAATGAGAAAAAACAATTGTATAAAAGATCAGCCTGCCTAACATTAGTATGTGCACATGAGACAAAAGTTGGAAATGCACATTCAAAAAGTTGTCATGTTTATTAGGTAGGAACAAATGTTTTTTTATCATAATCACTATGTTAGCCATATTATCTTGGAACATAAATGACCTTATAGGCATAGACAAAAAGTAAACAGCATTGAATTATATTAAGAAAGAAGAGTACAAATAGCAATGTGCAGGATACATATCTGAAAATAAATGAGCATGTGACTCTGACAAAGAAAGGATTTCAGGATGGATATTCAGCAGAATATCAAGGACAAAGGGAAAGGGAAGTAATAATACTGATTGCTAAAGGGTTTCACTAGTGATGGAAGAGGTAAAAAGGTGATAATAGTAGATTTATGGTAGTAAGGGGCTATTGGCAAAGGAGGAGGAATACAATGGCATGTATTTATTCTTGACCAAAAACTGAGATTGTGGAGCTTAAGAAATCTTTTGGGAGAAATAATCAGTTTTCAGCACAGAATATTACTTATATGTGGGGACTGGAATTTCATTTGCAAAAGTTAGGATGTAGCAGGAGGATAGATTTCTGAAGAAATGTATCAAAATATTTGATAAGAAAGATGTGAATTCAGTAGAAAGAACTAAGACAGAATTTATATATTATTCCCCAAGGTACAATAACTGGGCTAGACTGCACAGAAATTACATTTCACATAAACATATGCATTTAATCAAAAGATTCAAAAGATATCCAATAACTATTTCAGATCATACACTGATAAAAAATAATTTAAAAATGCAGGGAAATGAAGTAAAAATGAGACACTAGCACTTCCCCACCAACCTGTTAAAAAGAGAGGAACTTAAGGAATAGGTAGTAGAAATTATTTGAAAGTTATTAGGGGAGATAGAAATTTCTTCAGAAGTGACAGCTAGAGTGGGATAAATTGAAAATGGAGTTTAAAAACAGGGTATAAATAAATCAGAAAGCGATACGGTTAAGAAGTTGTAGGAATTTTTCACAGGGGGTGACAAAGGTTAAAGTATTGTAAAGTAAGGAAAATTTCACAGAACAAGAAGAGATACAACTACAGGGTGCTAGAGTGAAAATAAGGTATTTGGATAATATGCATGAGCTTACAAAGATTGTTGTTAACAGACTATTTTTGATAACTTCAGAGCAGAAAATGTTTAGCACAAAGACTCTGGCAGCAGAAAGCAGAAAGGGTTATAGCCAAACTTGGCAGCAGAAAGCAGAAAGGGTTATAGCCAAACTTAAGGAACCTATAGCAAGAAAAAAAAAACAGAGATCCCGCAGAGCTTTTAGAGATATTTCAGAAATTTTATGAAAATTTGTATAAAGCAGAGAAATGTGAAAATCGAGAAACAGCACAAATGGAATATTTAAAGATGACCTAATTATGCCAAGGTTAGATGCAGATGAGGCTCAGCAACTAATACTTAATGTAGAGGGAGATGAGATAAAAGTGGTGATACACTATCAATCTACAGGCAAGTTTTTATTTATTTTTTTTTATTTATTTAACATTTTGTTGATCGAGTAATAGATTGTATTCCAGTGGAAGTTTGGAAGTTAGGAGGGAATAAAGTAATAAAGATCTGGAAGAGTTTGTTTACCACTATTTTAAAAGGAGAGGAAGCACCAACATCTTGGAAGAAAGCTGCAGTAGCTGTATTACCCAAAGATAGTAAAGACCCATCAGCTCCATTTTCATACAGACCGATTTCAATTTTAAACCATGATTATAAAGTGTTTATGCTACACTAGCTAAAAGAATGGCAACGGTGTTGTCAAAACTGATAGATATGGATCAATATAGTTTTGTAGAGGGAAGGCAAACATTTGACATTAATAGAACAATGATGATCTATAGGAAAGCAGAATGTAAGAAAATACCACTGTTGGTGGTGGTTCTTGATGCAAAGAAGGCATTTGACAGAGTAAGCTGGGATTATATGAGTAGGGCAGTGGAAGCATTTACATTTCATAATACAATAATAAGGTTAATTAGGAGGAGGCAAGAATTAAAATGGAAGGGCTCCTCTCTGACCATACCTTTCAAGTGTTACAGATTTTTGTAGAATGTCCAGATTTTTGACATATTTTGGTCCGTTTTTCATAAAATTGTAGTTTTCTGCCAGATTAGTGGCAAATCATTAATGATTGAAGTTAAAAAAATAATGACAGACATTTGAGTTTCAGACTTCACACCATTCAGAAAATTCATGGTAATGTAAAACTTGTTATTCTACCAACTTTTTAAGTTCGTAAGAGCAATAGTTAAAAACTGTCCCTATTTTGGGTTTTTTTTCCCACTTTTATTTATGGCTTTGTCCAGATTTCTTTCTCTAAGAGGTTGAGAGGTATGCCTCTGACATGTTGTATTTGAACAGAGGAACACATAGGGCTGTCTTCTTAACCCTTTGTTATTTGGTTTATATTTAGAGCCATTGTCAAAGAAAATAAGGAACTCAGAAATTCAAGGATCTAATTGGTACAGTAATCATGAAAAGTTTCCTCAGTGTTGTGGAACATTTTGAGGCAGTTTCAGGTCATTTTGAGATATAAAATTAATGAAGATAAAACAAAGGTTAGAGACGTAAATTATGTATCCACACACAAATTGGTTCCGCAGTACTCTTATTTATGGGGACACAATAAGATGAAGTATTTAGGAGTATGCATTGCAAAAGCTTCAGTTATGGAAGCTAAGGATACGTGAGAAAAGAATAAACAAATTATTAAACAAAAACAGAGAAACTGGAAGCTCTTGTTTATATGGAAATGGATGGTAAGACCAGTGAAAATGTTTTTAGTTCCTTCAGTTTTATATATGGGACAGGCACAATTTTATCAACCAGAGGAGAAGTTTTGGACAATAATTAATAAATGGATGAAAGAATGCATCTGGGAAGGAAAGGGCAAACTTTAAAAGGATTAAGTTAATCCATCCAATACAAAAAGTTAGTTTAGGATTATTTGATTAGAGGGATATTTTAGAGCTACATAGATAAATCTCATATACATAACACAAGCAGAAGATTATAATTCAAAGAGGAAAAAATGATAATGAGGCAGGGAGGAAATTAACAAAGCAGAGAGAGAGAGAGACAGACAGAGAAAGAAGGAATCTGGGTACAGATCCTTAAGGAGAATAATAAAAACATGCAGAGTATTATATTCACAGAGTAGCAGAAAGTATTCTAAAAGCTAAGCCAACATGATAATGAAGAAAGGAGATTTTCCCAATAGTGATCACTGAATGTTGTGGTACAGAAAATAAGCAAGACGGGGTTGGAATATACTAAGGAAAACTGACAAAGAAACCAAGGTACTGACTGGAAATAACTAGACTGGGAAACATAATAGAGTGTGATGAGGCCAATAAGATATTTGGACTGAAGGCTAGAGACTGCCTTCCCTACCAGGGATTAATATCAGAGTATAAAAAAACAGAAAGGGGTAGAGGAATCCTAAGTGAAAGATCTGGTCTAGTAGAGTTTTTAGTTGAATCCAGAACAGAAGTTGCTACTAAAAAAGGAATAATTAGTATGACATATAAAATATTTCACAATAACTATATGAATCAATCAGGTGGAGGTTAGAAAAGATCAGGAAGACAGACTGGAAAAGTAATTTAGAAAGGAACAATGGGAGGACATGTGTATGGCTCCCAAGCAAAGTCCAGAAGGATTAAGATTTTTGCTTAGAAGTGTTTGAATAGGTGCTTTTATATCACATCCAAAGAAGTTAAAGAATTTTTACTCGCATACAGGGCAAATGTTGAGGTCTGATGGGGAAGAAACAGATAACTTAGAACATATCATTTGGGAGTGTAATGAGATTCCAGACTTTAAAAATTCCCCTATAGAGTACTCTGGCAGAAATATTGGTTGACCAAATGGCTGTAACTTAGGAAATCATTCTTCTCATCTGGAATACAGGATCTGAATTGGGTAGACATAATAAGGCATTGTTAAGTTTAATTCTTTTGGCTGCCAAAAAAGCAATTACTAGAAAATGGAAATCAAAGTCTAAACTAACTGCATTTGAAGTACAGAATATTATAAAAGAAATAAAAGAACTGGAAGAAGGATCTTTAGAAAAGGGATAGAGTAAATTACATAAAAATAAATGGAAATTGTGGGAACAATGCATGCAGAATAATGTTCAGGTGGAGGAGTAAGATTTAAGGGAAGGCAAGAATTAAGCAATTGGTGCAGCGGTAGTGTTGTTGCCTTACAGCAAGAGGGTCTCCTGTTCGATTCTCGGCTGGAGTGCCTTCTGTGTGGAGTCTTCATGTCCTCCCCGTGGTCGAGTGGCGTTCGAAAGACATGCGTGAATGGGCATGCCTTCCTTGAAGGTTGGGCATCGTGCTGGCAACTCGGCACCATAAAAATCTACTGTCAATCATTAGCGGACCAGAGTTCCACTGTGGTGACCCCTAACCGGGAAAAGCCGAAAAGACAAACAACAACAACATGTACATTTGGAATGAAACTAGTTATAAAGAAAGAAAAGATATGTGATGTATAATGTATGTAAATGGGGAAAACTTTTAATATGGCTTGTTTTCATTTGTATTAATGTATCCTTGCATATGTCTTAATAAATAATTTAATAAAAGTGCTTAAAAAAGTTTGCTTCCTCTGTACAACCCATAGTTGTAAATATCTCCTTCATTCTTGCACACTGCAACTATGAGCTTAGACATCTGAGGCATGCTTCTCTCTCCTTACTGTGATGAGTACCCTCGGAAACTATTTCTCCCATAACAAACACAGCATCTTGATCATATCTGCTATGACTTCACTGAGTCTAGTGTTCCCTGGTTTAATTTTCCTTAGTTCACTTTTTACTTCTTCTAGGGTGGGCTCTTCTTCATCTTTCACTGTAGGCTGTGCATGTGACAGTACAGTTCTGTGGGGGGTTTCTTCATTCAAAAGCTTCTTGTCATACTTTTTTCCATCTGCTCTTGATGTCTCCTAGACTTATGAGCAGATTAAAACAGGCATCCCTTATGAATGATGTCTTTTGTCTGCTGTTGCCTTGCAACCATGGCAGAACTTCTTTGTGCCATCTGCTACAGTAAGTCACTTCCAAAATCTGATAGAGTTTCTCTGATAACTTTTAATTTTCCACTGTGACTACTTTCTTACCTTCTTTGTTAACCAGCCAATACTCCTTCTTAACTTGGTACCACCTTTTCTATCTCTCACTTCTTCTTACATTCCCTATTTTTTTTTGACAATTTCTCAGACATCTTCATTCCACCACCAACTTTCCATATGTACTTAATTTCTATAGCTGGCTTGGCTTTATATCTGTTCTATCTTCTTCACATATGCTGTTTTGTGAGACCTCTAATTTTCTTCAATTCTACCTATTTCCTCTTCTTCCTGTGGTACTTGAGCCCACAGTACTTCCTTGAACTCCTTATCATTTGCTATAGTCAACTTCTGGGTCTTCAGGCTAGTCTCTGTTGATCTGGCAGCTGACCATTTCACTGAGAATTAATTTACAATCTCTGATCTGACCCCTGCACTTTCTTTACTAGGAGGAAACCTATCTGAATTGCATGCTGACAACTCCAGTATGTGATCTTCTAACTGTAACTCATGGTGAACCATGTGCTGGCCACCATTAAGAGATTTTCCAGACAAAAGTCTAGATTTGCCTCTTCGTCATTATTCCTGTTACCAAACCCATGTGGACCCAGGCAATCCTCATATTCTGTCCTGTCTGAACCAATATGAGCATTCAGGTTACCCATTATCAAAACTTAGTCTTTCTGTCCCACTTTCTCAAGGAGGCCCTGTGGCTGCTGGCTAAATGCTCTCTTTGACTCACCATCACACCTAAGTTTAAGAAAACTGTCCTGTCTTTATATTACAGTCTGACTGCCATGAGTCTGTCACTAATTCTAATGCCATCCCTCACTGCCACGAATCTATCACTGATTCTAATAATACCCTCACTGTCTTCAGAAGTCTCTCTCTCATTCCATTTCCCACACCATTTCTAGTAGACTGTGAATCACAGGCAAAGAGATTTTGCTCTATTGCTCTTCTATATTATCTACTGGATACACACAATATCCAGTCCCTTTCTTAACACCATGTCATACCTTTGAAGCTGCATCCTATCAGTGAATGTTATTCAGTGTAACAATCCTTAGCTCATTTTTGTCATGTTTTTACAAGGGGGCAGTATCCTGCAGATCGTTGAAAGTGGGATTAAAAAACAAGTTACAAGAAAGAATCCTTGCTGAAGTCTTTTCCTTAGGCAGCATAATGTAATTTAAGGCCTAACTACTATTAGATTACAACTGCTAGGTAGCTGGGCTTTATGGAGAGCACATACAGGCCAAGAGGGGCCGTAGACTCCTCCCACTAATAGCAGGTATCCCTAGCATAGGTCAGAGTAGGCTGGGTCCTCATTCCACTGAGAACTGAATTCTTCTTGATGAAATCAGTCAACATGACCAAATCACCTAGAGCCAAATTTTTCAACTCTGAGTAAATATCCTTGATGTGACATGCATTCTGTGTTCTGCTATCTAGAGAATACAGTGTGGTTGGTGTGACTGTTCCCTCAAAAGGCAACACGTAGTGTCTGTCCTTTTGGTCAAAACTTCATTCATTGTTTGGTGCAATCTGTTGGTGTACCTCTCAAGTTCAACTGGGAGGGCAGGATTTGAACCCAGTACCTTCCATTCGTCAGGTGGGAAGGAAACACCTATTATGTTTTTGGGAGAGACAGAGGGAGACACAGACAGTGATTAGAGGTTAGTATCAAACCCTGGATATTGAAGATCTTTGCTATTACACCATCATGTCTGTCATAACACTAAATGCATAAATTATCTGTGTCTTAGCATTATTGGATGGATATACAGTCCTCTCAGACAACAATCAAATTTGGATTGCTAGTTTTTCTGTATGCAGTGATAAGTAATAATATGCTCTCTCTAAACAGTTATTGGCTACAGTCATGAAGCAACCTAACCAGAGTTACAGTGGATAAGTTCCACTCAGAAACCGTAGTCACCATGGCCCCAAGGAAGGCATAAATATTCAAACAAAGAAGATATGATTGTCTTGTACACATTTCAATATGCTCACTATTATTCCCAAGTAAGATGGCATATAAGATACTTGCCTTTTTCTCTCTGACCTTCACCAAATCATCATCACCTGACACATAAAACACTAATGTAACTAGAACAATTAAGCTTGCTACACAAATACTAAATAATGTCTGGTGAAAATATAAACATAACACTTCACAATGTGCCATCAGGAGCTTATCCAAGAAAAAGGTCAATACACCATACAAACCTGGTGGGATGCACAAAAAAGAGCTTTAAGGATTGTGACCACCACTCAAAAAACTCAGAATTTTAAACCTTATTCTGTTTCAGACCAGTTACCAGGAAGATCTAAATAAGCAGTTTATTTCCTTACCTCAAGAAACTGATGTTGATGCAGATTCTAAATTTATTAAAGTTATAAAGTCTCTTCTAGGCAATCTCTGCATTCTGTATACAGCCTCAACAGACCCTATCTTTTCTGACCTGTCAACACATTCTCAAGTCCAATGTTAGTGTAAACATCTGCTCAATATATCGCAGTCTCTTTTACAACATAAAAGGACATATCAGATGGATAGGTATGTATCACAGGAAATAGCAATTCTATGGAACCATCTTCCACTCCACATAAAGCAAAGTACTTCCCTTACTCTCTTCAAATGTAATTTGGATAAATAAATAGGAAACCACAAATTCATCCCCAGCTTAGCACCTATGTCATGGATAAGGGTAATAGGTACATATCCAAACATGGTCTTGTTCTGCCCATTTCTGGGTTATTCATACACAAAACAGAAGGCTTAGGGAAAAAACTATCTTGGGAATGTAAGGCCTGGATTCTTAAGATCCTCACAGATCAATAGCCTACTAAGTACCTATACCTAAGAACCTATGAGTGTCAACACAGCAACAGATACAGAGGGAGAAGTACAAAAGGGGAATACTGACATTCAGGGGTTTTACCTTGGTAAAAGAGAAGTTTGTGTTAGGTGGGCTCTATATTAGTTTGCCAGAACTTATTTTCAACGAACACCTCTTCATCGACCTGTATTCAGTGAAAATCACTTCTGCAATTCGTTGAATTTTCCAAGGGCGATGAAACAATTGCCCCACAGCACAATGGAACTTACAGCTAACTAAATCAAACCCATCTAATTGGGGGGCTTTGCCCCTCCACCCCCCAAATATATATATACCAACTCCAAAATAACACTACAGTGGAGAAAAGAGCAAAATTATTTAGTTGGCCAACTACTTCATTGCCCTTGGAAAATTCAGCAAATCACGGAAGTGATTTTCACTGAATACAGGTTGACGAAGAGGTGTTTGCTGAAAATAACATTCAGTGAACTAACATAGACCCATTAGATGGCATGGGCTGCTAGTTTTATGAGAAGCTTAGAAGTGTATTAAAAGAGATGTGGAGGATCATGGTGCTCAAGATTGTAGAAACAGTATAGGGAAGAAAGGGTATCACTGGAAGGGAAAAGGAAGCTTTAGGAAGTAAGTTGGGGCAATGATCTACAATGACACTCTGGATCAGAGGACAATAGAACCCATGACAAGGTAGAAGAGAGCAGAGAATATGCTCAAAAATATATGGTCAAAAAATCAATGACAATAGGTAGGAAAGCAGTGAAAGTGGTTCTGAGTGTCTGAACCACTAAAAGAACTGGGGATGGCATAATGGTTAAGGTGTTTATTTCATGGATACAAGGTTTAGGGTTTGATTCTTACCTTTGGGTTGGGGGATATTTGGAAAGACATACAATGACCTACAAGGGCAGATACTCAGACAGTTTCAATAGTAGCAGGAGCAACGGGTCTTATAAAAAAGAATTTACAATCATATTTAGATATGTTACCAATTCATGTAACACCATACAAATTGCAGAAGGAATCATTACTGGGCACATTGCGGTGCTGCGAAGAGCACTTTTGGCTGACATTAAAGAGTGAAACTACTAATTTCATGAACTTTAATCGTACTTTGACTTAGGAATGGGGTCCATTCCCGTCATGGCATTAGAAACCCAAAAGACTTGAAGAAATTAAAAATGGCAGAAGTTATAAAATATCAGGATTTGCAAGCAGAAATGAGAGCAATGTGGAAGAAAGATACCCAGATAGTTCCAATAGTAGTAGGAGCAATGGGTCTTATAAAGAACAGTCTACAATCATATTTAGACATGTTACCAATACATGTAACTCTATATGAACTGGAGAAGGAGTCAGTACTGGGCATGTTGCAGATGCTTTGAAGAGCACTTTTGGTTGACATCAAAGAGTGAAACAATACTAATTTCATGAACTTTATTCATACTTTGACTTAGGAATGAGGTCCATTCCCGCCAAGGTATTAGAAACCCAAAAGATTTGGAGAAATTAAAAAGGCAGATAGCCTAATACTAACCTATGAACCAGCAAACAAGAAACATCCATAGGTTGTGGAAAGGGAGAGATGATTGATCTGTTATGGTAATGGGGGGGTGGGGTGGGATTGTTGCATACATTTTGGGATTGTTAACAGCCAAATAAAGAATTTAATAGAGTAGAGAGTGTTTCTTTTGTAATGAAGTAAAAAGAACTACAATTGTACTCATTTAGTTTGGAGGAATAAGATGGAAAAGTGAAGAAGGACAGAGCTGGTGGAATTAATTATGTTAGCAGGAGGTGTGGACAGCCTAACAGCTATGAAGTGGAAAATTGAAGAGAAAGTAGAAGACATCACACTAGCAGAGGTGAATAAAAGGACACAGAGAAAACAATTTAATGAGCATAAAATGGGATACAGATGATGTTTAAAGGGGAGTGAGTACAAATAATATAATTTACAAATATGAGCTTATAAGAATAAAGGTGAGTGGAAACAGGGAAGGAAAAGGAGGAAGTGATGAAGGACAGAAAGTTGGATAGAACTACACATTTCTACTGAGTTTTTTTACAGTTACCTCTTTCTAGGGGAACATGATAAAATATGCAAATGCACCTATGGTGTTATGGATCATTAAGAATGAATATATGATACAGGAGAAGCTGTGGATGGTAATTAATAAAGAGTTGAAGGATTTTATCTGGTACAGGGAGAGGGCAAGAGTCATGTGGGCTAATTTGATCCTTCTAATAGAACAAGGGGATTTAGGATTACATTATTTGAAGGGATATTTTTAGAGTTACACAGTTAAGGCTCTTATACATAACATAAACAGAAACTACAATTCAGAGTGGAAAGTTATAATGATGAAGCATGGAGAAATAGAAGAAATAAGGAGAGACTGGGATAAGCTATCTGCTCGAAGGCATTTATAAGCCTAGCTGGAATGTGTTGGCTTTTGCCATCCCCTTAGATTAGTTCCCTGTGCCTCTGTCCAGCAGAGCTATTGAAGTGATCCCTGGGGTAAACTTTCTGTTTTCCATCCACTCATCAAGGGTTCTCTTGAAGAGGGTTAGCGAGGAGCTCTGCCTAATGTAGATTGGAATCTTGTTCCAGAGCATGATAAGTCTCTGGGACAGGAATCTATTCCTCCAGCACATCCTATTTATTGTTGTGGTGAGGTTTAGATCCCTGGAGCGTATGGCTCGAGGGGATATGGTTTTCTTTAGGTGGAGCATGTCCATCAATTCTGGGTTGGACATGGCCTTGTATGTCAGGCAGAGATCACCTCTGAGTAGGCGGTATGCAACCAAGTACAGCTGGAGTTTCTTCAGTCGAGCTGCATAGGGCATCTGCTTGAGGCCAGTGATCCTCTTGGTGAGGTACTTCTGTGGTCTTTCCAGTTGTTGCAGGTGTCTTATAAGGTACATCCCAAATGGGGTGTTGTACTCTATGATGGGTCTGATGAGTGATGCGTAGAGGGGCCCAATGACCTTTTTCGATCTGGATGCAAACCCTTTTGTGATTAGGTGGGCCACATAGAAGGATTTTCTAACCACTTTGGCAATGTGATTATCAAAAAAGAGGTTACTATCTACTTTGGGCCCCCAGATCCCTTATTATGTCTTCCATATTTAGGGGGCTACCACCTATGTGATAGTTTGTGGGTACTTTGTTTTTTCCAAAGGGGATGACTATGCACTTTTTGGCACTTAGCTTGAGGCCATGGTTTTGACACCAGGTATCTCTCTCACTGAGACCCTTTTGGAGGATGTCTGTGTCAGCCAGAGAGTCAATTATAGCCCCTAGTTTGCAGTCGTCTGTGAACTTGGTCAGCCATAGTCCTCCTGTGCTTGCCTGTACCTCTGAGAAGTATATGCCGAACAGGAGGGGTCCTAGGACTGAGCCCTGGGGAATGCCACTTGTAACCTAGCTCCCGCAACTCTTACCATGTGGGTTCTGTCCGTAAGCCAGTTGGCAACCCATCTCATGATGTAAGGGTTTATGTTCTGGCTGGTGAGCTTGTCTATAATACCTGAGTGGGGATTGGTGTCGAAGGCCTTTCTGAGGTCTAGGTAGGCTGTGTGGACCACCTTTCCCTCGTCTATAACCTTGGTAACTGTCTCGAAGTAGTCCACCAGGTTTAGGAGGCGTGATCTGCCCTTAACAAAGCTGAACTGGGTAGGGTCCAGTGTTTGAAGGTTCCCAATGTCTCTGTTAATGAGATCCATGATGATGCGCTCCATAGCTTTGCAGACCAAGCTAGTCAGGCTTATAGGGCGATAGTTCCCGGGGTCCGTTGCAGCTCCACCTTTGTGGAGTGGAATAACCATTGCTGTGCACCACTCTGTGGGCACATAGCCTGTGGAGAGGGCCGAGTTTAAACAGTGTGTTTAGGTGAGGGGTTGGTTCATCTTTGAGCTTGTGTAGGACGCAGCCTGGGACATAATATGGTCCCACCGATGCTGTGTTTTTGGCTTTGGAGAGGGCTGTTTTAACCTGAGTGTCCATAATTTCAGGAGCACTACATTCTTCTGGCATAGTTATGGGCCGTTTTGGGGGTGAGAGGGGGGTAAAATTGCACTGAACCTGTCTGCCAGGATGTTGGCTATATCAGTCAGTTCAGTGTATTTTGTGCCATTCTGCACTAACTCCAATCAGATCTGAGAATTGCCACTTAGATTTTTGACATAGCTAAAGAATGCCTTGTTATTATCTTTAGAGTCCATGACAATTTTTCTTTCAAAGCTAGCCTTGGATGATTTTATGAGGGAATGTAGTTTCTTGCTTATACTGATCAGGGATGTCTTCCCTTCTTCAGATTTTGCTCTTTTCTGTACAAGTTTCCTCCTTCTGTTGTATAGCTTGTTTATGGCAGGGGTCCACCAGACTGGTTTCCTTTTCTTGGAGGAGTGAGTCTTGGTTTTGTTTGGGATAGCATGATCCATGCATTCTTGTAGGTGCCCATAGAGTGCATTAGTAAAGGATTTTGCAGCTTGGACAGTGTTATCCTTTAGCATGGGGGCTTTGGAACTTCAAACCTCGTTCTTAAGTAATGTGAAGTTTGCTTTTGAAAAGTTTTTCTCTGTGGTTTCTTTGACCGGGGATGGTGGCAGAATGTGGATATCTAGAGTGATTAGTTTATGGTCAGATCTTACCAGCGAGGGGAATGACCTCCGGTGTGGAACACCGGTCGCCCATGTTGGTGATGACCAGGTCCAATATGTTGTCATCTCTGGTGGGGGTGTTGACCAGTTTATAAATTCTAGGAAATGTTGGGCAAGGGAGTTTGTACTTGAGTAGTTCTCCCAGTTAATGTTTGGGTAATTGAAATCGCCCAATATCAGGGTGATTAGTAGGACCTTTATTTTTCCCAGTGTTTCCAGGAATGAGGAATGGGGGTCCTGGAACATGGTGGGTGATCTGTAGCAAGCTATAATTTGAATAGCAGTTTTGTTCGTTGTTAGTTGCACGTGGATGATCTCTGAAGCATTGTGCTGTGCCACTAACCTGGAGGTGTGGGTATCCTTGATGAATATGGATACTCCCCCTCTTTTTGTATTTTGGTCTGGGTTTTGTGGCCAAAATATATGGTATGAGTTGTAGCCTGGTAGTGCTGGGGTGCTCTCTGGAGCCTTAAATCAGGTTTTTGTTACTGCACATATATTGATTTTCTCCATACTGAGTAGTGCCTCGAGTACATGCATTTTGAGGTTTAGACTTCTGGCACTGAGTAGCATTACCCTCAGTTTTTGTTAATTGTGCTATTTACAGTGGTGGGTTTGTCTTTTGAGCCTTGCCTAAAAAAGGCACTATGGGGGTGACAAGAGCCTTGGCCAGTATTTGAAAACCTAAGGGTGACAGGTGCAAGCCGTCTCTAACAACGCAGCGTGGCTTGTCAAGCATGTCATCCCAGGCTGACAGACACTGGATCCCCTTTGAATGACACCAGAAGCTTAGCCAATTGTTGAAATTGATAATTTTTTTCTCTATACCGTGATATCATTCTTGGTGAGGGCAGGATGCTACTCAGGGTCAGGGTCATACCAGCTTGGGCTATGTGATCAGAGAGCTCCTCCATGTCTCTTTTCATGTAGTCCAGGGAAGTATGGCTCAGGTCATCCACATCAACATGGACAATGACAGTCATATTGGTACTTGTTCTGGAGTGACCTGAGTGCTTGTGTTATGTGGAGGATCCTGGCACCCAACAGGCAGCTAACAGTGACCTTCTCCTTGTTCAGCCTAGTGAGTGGGACGTCAGTGTGCCTGACTATAGAGTCACCTAATACTAGTGTGTTGGGTATGTTATTTTGCCTTAAGGGCTGTGATTGCGTGGCACACTGGTTTTGTGAAGTATGTGTTTCATGGTTTGTGTTGGGGGTGAAGGTTGCTTGGATGTCTGCTTTGGAGGTCTCTGTTGCTTTTGCAGATTTTTATTTAGAGCCTCTGAGTATGTTTTTGTGTATTTACGTGTGTTTTTTGCCGGTGCTGGTTTCATAGGTCTATGTGAGACTGGTGGTGTGATGCAAGTAATTCCCTTCTCCTCTTGACTGCCTGGTCCAATCTTGGGTTGAGAGAGCTTAGCCTCCAGTTTGGCTGTATAATTGCATCTCTCGCATGTATTAGTGTTTGGTGGAAGGAGGAGAGGGTTGTCTGTGTACATGATGCAATTGTAACATTGCCTCAAAATGCCCAAATTCACCAGATGGACTGGAGAGTACACCTGAAACTGCCCTTGGACATGCCTGGATAGGTACAGTGAACTGTTTTACTGATTGGCTGGTAAGGTCGAATAGAGAGCCTTGTCCTTCTCTACAGTACGGAGGGGTCTAGTGCTAAGGTTTATTAGTGCTTGCTATAAGTTTTGAGCAAGTGCCGGGAAGAGAAGTGAATGGTTTGAGTGTTTAAGTTGAAACTTTGTCTAGTTCCAAGGGAAAAATTGAAGAGTAGACTTTGTGGAGCCGGGAATAGTTATACCCTAGCTAACAGGCGCTGCCTGGAGCGCAAAACCGCACAAATGCGGATTTTATAGCAGGGAAATGAAAGAGATAGAAATTAGCCCAAAATAGCCAATAAACTACTAAACTACTAATTTCTGGGCTGAAACCACTCTTCCAAGGACAGATAGGCTACTCAAAGCTCCCTTTCTCACAGTGAACAGAAAAACTTCCTTCTATCCAAGTAAGGTATCGGCAAACACAGAAACTTGTAACACAGCCCTAAATTCAGCACTAACCTGAAAACTGGACTATACTAGCTTAGAAAAGTAGGAAAACAAGTATATTTTTTGTTTGTTTTTTTCAGAAAATAAAGTAGATACAATCAAAAAAACACTTTAAATGCACAGAAATGGCTATCACACTTGAGTGTGTAGCCTACAACAGTTAAACAAGTAATTTAAACACAAAAACGACTTTGTTAAAGTGCAGGCAGTAAAATAAGTACAATATGTAGCTGAAACAAGCTTTTTAAATCACAGAAACTCTAGAAAATCGGCGTTTTAGGTGGAATTAGCTAAAGGCAGCAAGAAAATGCAGAAAAATGATACTTAATCACTCCAAAGTCTCTCTTTTGTCTCTGTGCTGCTGTAGAACTCTCTAGGGCACCAGGCAGGCACTTGCTGAGCTGTATACTAGTGCAAAAACCACGCAAATGTGGGTTTTATAGAAGGGAAATGAAAGAGAAAGAAATTAGCCCAAAATGGCCAAAAAACTACTATTTTTTTGGAGGGGAAATAAAGTTTAAGCGAATGCAAGAATTGACTAACTTATGCAATGTTTGATTGATTATATTGTACAGAACAATATATGTGATGTATAATGTTTGTAACTGTGAACATGTTGTTTTATTTTATATAAATGTAAGCAGTTTCCCAATGTCACAAGTGATAATTCAATCAAGGTGTTTAAAAAAAGAATGACTGTTTGAGTAGGCAATGTTATTTCTTCTATAGTATTTAATATTTAAATAAATCATCTAAAATAAGTAATATCAAAATAGATGACATTGAGTCCTGAGATGAATTGTCTTAAAATTACAAGCAGTCATCTTTGATAACTAAACAAGCCTTCTTGGAACTTCCTGGGAGAGCTAAGAAGGATGGCTGCCTAATATGTAGCTCCTGCCTGGGCTATACAACAAAAATACTGAAATACAGAGATAAGTAGATATAAATGCAAAACAAAGATAGGAAACACTCTATAAAATGAGAAACAATGGATCAGTAAAAAGAAGCAAGCTTTTCAGCAAATATAGGAAGATAAATTGGGATGACAGAGTCTCTAAAGATATGGCCTACCTAAGGGAACCAATAAAGGATAAAGAACAGAAACTTGAGAAATTACAAGATAAACATAATACCTGAAAAGAGAAATCACAAGACACAGGTGAACAACTGGCACAGTGCATGGGCAGGTTAACAGTTCTAGTAGAGAAGATAGTAAAACTGAAAATGAAATGGAAATACAGGAAAACAGAGCTAGGAGGGAAAATCGAGAATCATAGAAATCAGTTAAAGGATTTTGGGGGAACTAAGCAACTTCTTCAAAAATCTGATAACAACTAGAGCTGGAAATAGACAGAAATCACAAAAGAGGGAAAGTCAAAGGGTCTAGGGCACAACCAAGATATGTGCTATGTAAGTTATACTCATGCACCCCTAAAGAATTGATCCTGAGTAATGCTAGAACAACAAGGCTAACAGGCCCTGATGGCAAAGCATTTAGAATCACTGCAAACTACTCAACAAAGCTCCATAAAAAGAGACAGGAATACAATATAATTAGAGAAGAATTGAAAAAAAGAGGAGTGAACTCCAGATTCCACTGCCCAGCAAAATTGCTGATAAACAATGCAGGACACCAGAACATCTTAAAAGCACCAAAACAGGCCTGGTAAATTTTAGAAATGGAAAGAGTAGTTACAGAAATCACAAAGCCCAAATGAAGATATTTAAGAAATGAAGGAAAACAACACCACATACAAAAGAAAATCCTCCAGCTCCAAAGAAGACCACATCCCATACAACAAAAAAGATAAAACAGAACACGTGGCATCTAGCCTAAAGGAATAAAAAGACAAGCGGGTTCCTTGCAAAGATCAAGAATATGCAAACGACAACATAATCCTAACAACAAACAGCACAACAAAGGGAAACTGGAATACCAGAACAGAACAACCGTAGACATTCAGAAACTCCAAAAGAAGAAAGAGGAGGAAAAAAAAACACAGAATCCAAATAGAATCCCAGAAAGGGGTTATAATACCACCGGCAGTAGGAGCAAAGAATGAAGAGTTACAAAATCAGATGAAAGAAGACAGCAGTGTTTGATAATAGGGAATAACAGAAGCAACATTAGGAACAGAAACCAGGATTTTTATAAATGGTAAGAGTAGCTCAGTAATCAAACTCCAGCACAAAGCAACAACAGCAATATGGTGTAGGCCAAACAGGCATACAAACCCATACAAGAAAACATAAGGACAGAATATATCCAAGAAACTCCAACACAACAGGACTAGAGTGGAAGAAGAATATAAAACAAAATATTAACTATTTTCTTTAGTAACAGTCACACTCCTGGGTAGACTCTCTCTATTCAAGTCTCTCGGACATCCAGAAATGCACAGAATGCCCACAACTATGCCATATTTTATGAAATAACATTTACAGGATGTACAGTCCCCTAACAGTTTGTTGAGGATTGAAGTCACTAAAATATGATGGATGCCCGAGTTTCAGACTTCTTGTCTTTATAAACGTTCAAACTAAAGCAGGACCTGCTGTTCTGGTGTACTAGTAAGCAATAACTGAAGTATACTCCTGATCGTGGGTCCCTGTCCTCCTCTTATCTAGAGTTCTTGCTCTGGGATGTTGAGGGGTATGCTGAAACTAAGTACAAAACAAGGGTTAGCTCAATTGCTCCACAACCCATCCCAAAATATAAAGAAGCAAGGTGATGGCACAGGGAGGTTTGTTCAACCCATGCTGTCAATTTACAGCTCACATAACTGAAGGAAGCACTACTTAGCTTTGCAAATTCCTCCCTGTGAAGTTATAGCAAGAATAAAAAAAAACAAAAAAAAAAGAAAGAGGGTCAGATGAGGAGGGAAAGTGAAAAACAGGAACAGTGCCTTAAACCACATGAGATTAGAAAAAAAGAAGTTATGTACTCACCATAACGTTCCATTTGAATAGTTGCTCTTCATTTGTCTTCAACCTGTGGGTTCTATGATCCATATTGGATCCCACTTGGCTGCATATCCAGCATCTGATGCAAGCTCAAAGTTCCTTCCCTTACCCATAATGCTCCTGTCTCCTTCTTCCCTTCAGATCGAGTTTGCTGCCCAATCCAGTGCCATCACCTGACCCATCAGAGACTTGTCCATACAAGAAACCAACAACAAGGATAAGAGGCACCCTATGGTGACCACCTCCATAATTCTTAGGAGGCACTAACAGTTCACATAAGGCTGGGGGAAGGAGGGAGGGATGGTTGAAGACAAATGAAGAACAACTCAGATGGAATGTTATGATGAGTACATAACTTCTTTATCTGAAGTAGTTGCCTTAATTTGGTCTTCAACCTGTGGGACAGAGTCCCTAGCTACCAGACACCTGGGAGGCCCTCATGGAAGCATATTCCAGAGCACAGCAGAGCCAAAGGATGCCCTGTCCCTGGATACAATGTACAATTTATAATGTGAGATGAAGGTATGGGATGAAGACCAAGTGGCTGCAGAACAAATATCATCTAATGAAACTCTGGACCAGAAAGCTGCTGACATGGCCATAGACCTGGTGGAATGTGTTTTCACCTGACTTGGCGGGGAAACTCCCCTGGCTGAATATGCCTGAATGATACATTGAGAAATCCAACGGACAATGGTAACTTTAAAAAGGGTTTGGAGTAAGAAATGAAAAGTTGGTCAGACTGACGAAAGATTTTTGTCCTGTGCAAGTAGAAATGTAACTGTTTGTGCATGTCTAGTAAATGCAATTTATATTCTCTCTTGTTCTGAAAATTTGCAAAGAAGACCGGGAGGTTGATTATCTGATTAATATTGGCCTCTGAAGTTACTTTACGTAGAAAGGATAGATTAGTATGCAAAGACACCCTGTCCTTATGAAAAATCATATAAGGGGCTTTGATCGATACAACTTGAAGTTCCAAAATTCTCCTGGTGGAAGTAATGGCAACCTGAAAGGCAGTCTTCCAGGATAGAAACTGCATATCCACTGAAGCCACAGGTTAAAAGGGATATGAGACTAAGGCTTGAAGTACTAGGGTAAGATCCCATGGTGGCGTAGGGTCCTTAACTGGGCAACGAAGAAGAAAGGTACCTTTGAGGAAGGTCTTACAAAGCTTTGAAGATGCTAAGGAAGCCATATTATCTCCCACATGATAATTAGAAATTGCCGCAAGTTGAACTTTGACTGTAGAAAAACTGGCAGCTTGATGAAAAATTCCAGATAAAAATTCCAACAACGCAGAAAGTGGAGCTGTGAAAGGATCTAATGCATGCTGAGAGGCCCAGATACAAAAATATTTCCATTTGCTGGAGTATACTTTTCTGGTTGAAGACTTATGAGCTGCCACTAGAATTGTTTTGATAGGAGAGGATAATCCATGAGTCCTGACTATCATGGGAACTGGAGCAGCCAAGCGGTGAGCTTTAGACTGTCCAGGTCTGGATGGGGAATCCCTAAGAGATGAGAAATGAAATCCAGAACTGGATCCAATGTCCATGGTGGAGCCACCAGATGAGACCTCAGAGAGGGAAACCAGACTTGGTGAGGCCAGAATGGGGCAATGAGGATAACTAAGCTCCCCAGCCTGTGAGCTTTCTGAAGAAATTTTGATATTAAAGGAAGAGGAGGCTAAGCATACAGAAGTCCAGGGGGAGCAAGCATGAATCAGAGCATCTCTGGGGGCTTCCCCCTGAGGGGGATTCAGAGCGAAGAACTTGCTGCATTTTATGTTGAAAGGAGAGCCGAATAGATGGCAGCAAGACTGACCCCACTTGTGAAATATCTGTTCGGCTACTTAAGGATTAAGAGACCACTCGAGAGGCATCAGAATAGATCTGCTGAACCTGTCCACTAAAATGTTGGACCTCACCGGAATGTGTGTTGCCACCAGAAAATGCTTGGTGGAGATTTCCCATTCCCATACTTTCATGGTCAGGTGACATAGGGGATATGATCTAGTTCCCCCCACTTGTTGATGTACCAGACCACCAACATATTGTCTGTCTGGATAGCAATCATTCCTAAAGGAAAATGGGCATGGAGAGCCTGCAATGCTAGAAGCACCACCCTCAGCTCCAGGACGTTGATATGTAGATTGGCCTCACAGGGGGACCATGTGCCTTAAACTGTCCTTCCCGAGCAGTGCCCCCTGACCCCAGCTGGGAGGTGTCTGTAGTCACTGTCGCTGTGGGAAATGGTGGGAGGAAAGGATGTCTCCGAACCAGGTCCGAGGAAAGAATCCACCACCGAAGACAGTCCCTGCATACTTGAGAGATTCAGACAGGGTGGGTCAATGGAAGATCTAACAGGAACCATTGTACTGAAAGTGTCCACTGAAGGATCGGCATGTGAAGATGCACCAAGGGAAAGAGAGTGATTGTGGCCACCATGGACCCCAAGGCCCTTAATACTATTTCCGCTGTCAGAGACCAAGTTTGAAGAATGCAAAGCACATGTAGCTTGAGACTACGTATTCTGTCTGGAGTGAGAAACTTTCTGGTTTGAATTGTGTCTAATCATGCCCCAATGAAGTCTAATGTTTGGACAGGAGTCAGAGATGACTTGTTGAGATTGATGGTAATGCCTAACCTCTGGACTAGAAGAAGAAAGGAATCCCTCGCTTGACAAAGTTGATGACTGGAAGGGGCAGCGAGGAGCCAATCGTCCAGGTAGGGGAATACCTGAATGCCCTGGAGTCTCAGGTGCACCACTACTACTGACATCACTTTGGTAAACACCCTGGGGGCTGTGGTGAGACCAAAGGGGAGGGCTCTGAACTGATAATGATTGGCTCCTAGCCGGAAGCTGAGAAACCTCCAAGAGTGTCTGTCCATCTTAATATGATAGTATGCTTTCGGAGGTTGATCGAGCGCATGCAATCGTTGTCCTGCAGGAAGGCCAGGATAAATTGAAGGGTGACCATCTGGAATTTCACCTTGGCCACAGACAGGTTCAAGGTGGATAGATCCAAAATGGGTCTATGGTCCCCCATTTTCTTTGGCACCAAAAAGAACTTGGAATAAATACCTGCTCTGGAGTGGTCTAGGGGTATGGGTTGGATGACTCGCTCTCTTAGCAGCTTTGTGATTTCCAGTACTGCATCCTCCCTGTGCATGGGTGGAACATGTGGGAGGTGTTTGGGCATTTGAAGTGGCTTGAGGAAGGGGATTGAATAGCCTCTGGATGTAATTCGTAACACCCAACGATCTTTTGTTATGGACTCCCACTCCATTAGGTGCAATGAAAGACTGCCTCCAACTGCCTCCAGAGACTAGCAGTCAGGCAACCCTTCAGGATTGCTGAGCAGATCTGTCCAAGAAAGGTTCTCGAGATCCGTAATTTCTCAGACCCCCTCTGCCTCTAGGGTGACGTCTACCAAATACCCCTCTGCCTGTGGGGAAAGGTGAGTCCTGAGTGTCTTGGGAAAAATTCTGAGATTTCCAAAACCACATCTTCTTGGTCTCTGGCTGATTCCTAAAGAAGGATCGTTAAGGGGCCGAGAAGCGGATCCTGATGGCAGACAGTGTCTTCCTATCCTTCTTACTCTGAACTAAAGTCTCACGTACTGACTTCCCAAACAGGGAAGAACCATCATACAGGGCATTGGTAAATGACATCTTGAAAGGTTCTGGAAACTGAGACAGCCAGAGCCAGGCATGTCACCTGATGGCACTGCCTGTACCAGCTGCCCTATCAGCTCCTTCGGTTGCATGGGAGAGGAGGCACATAGAGGTGTTTGCAACTGATTTTAGAATGGCCATACGAGTGGAGAAAATCTTGTCCTCCAACAACATGGATTCCGGGGTTGACTCAGCGATCTTCTTAACTAGGTCTCGCAGTAGCCGAATCACATGTGCCATGCAATTCAGTACCCAAACAGAGAAGATCACTGAAGCATACACTTGGTTAGGAGGGTGGACCATAGAGGTCTCCTGAGTGAGTTCCTTCTTAGTGGCAGCTGCACTGCCACTACCATGACATCAATGGGGGATCCCTTATTCCAATATAATGTATCTGGGAGGGGTTCATGACCTTATCCAGCATTTGTGAATGGGTGCCACCATGTCTAGTTCCTTCCATGCTTGAGATGTAATGAGATCCACTAAAGGATCTACGGAAGGGGACACCCAGGATGTAGAGGGTCCTGTGCCAAATGCCTCGAGGAACACCAATTTGTCCGAGGCAGGTTTTTGGGCAGACCACCCCCCTCACTGGTGAAGGAGTTCCATGATGTCTTTGAAAGAGACATTCTTGGAGGGTGACCGGGGGGAACCTTCCCCTTCCTACAAATCTGTGTCTTCAATGAGAGACTCCGGCAGAGAGTCTAAGTGCCTCCTTCTGCAAATACATTTGCGAGGGATCTCCTCAGTGGAGATCTCTGGGGAGGACTTGCCACCATCTTGCTGTTCCCATGCGGAAGCTTCCTGAGGCAAAGTGGCAACAGACTGTCTCTGAGATGGCAGAATGGCCAGAACCACACCAGAAACAGAGGGTGTCAGGACAGAGTCCGAAGATGAGATGGTCAAGGATCTCAAAGAAATCAAGAGAACCCTCTCCACCACATCAAAACCGGAAGGGGAGTGGACACCCTGAGAAAGGACAATAGGAGCTTTCATCCTCTGACCCAATGGGGGAGTCAGAGTCTAACATCCAGGCACCAAGATACCAAGGGGAAGGTAGTGCTCCGACACACTTGGAGCCGACACCATCCCCTTGGATCTGATGCCAAGGCGATGGCTCCGAGAGCTTGCCGGATCTGAACCAGTCAGATTGGACCTGCTCAAGGTCATAACCAGCATTGAAGTACAAGGTACCATCGTGCTAGTCTCTCGACACCGAGAGTGCTCAGATCCAAGGGCTCCAAAACCAAAGTTTGGATCAGGGAAGGAGTAATCACAATGAAAAAGGGATGTGTACTCCCTACTCCAGAGGGAGAGGAGGAGGCAAGACTCCCATCTGTATCTGGGTGAGGATAAACTTCCACATCATTCTCTCCATCTCTGCTTCGCTAAGGCTCCAGGTTGAGCAGGAGGAATAGGTGACTGACACCAGCCTGGAGGGGCAGTGAGGAGAAGCCTGAGCCAGTGACGGGATCTGAGGCTCCTCCGGCTCTGGAGAAAACCAAGGGGAATAGAGCTGAAGAGACTCTGGTCTTGGAGCCGACCTAACCTTAGGTTGCAGGCCGGCTGAAGCCAAGCAATCCGGGGATCACTTCTTTGGCCTATCTCTTTTTGAAGTTTTGTCTCCTTCCCAGGGCCTCTTGGTGGAGTTTGAGTCCTAGAGGCCAGGGAGGAGGCAGGGGCAGAAGCTGGGAGCACATGGATTTGAGTCCCTGAAGAGGGAAGAAGGCCCTTAAGGATGAGTTTGTCCCTCCTGTCCTTAAGTACCTGAGAATTAAACCCAATATAGATGGAACAGGAGCTTTGGAGATGGACTGCCCCAAGACACACTACGCACAGAGTGTGGCCATCAGCTGGGGAGAGCTTATGGCCACACTCTGTACATTTTCTGAAGCTGGGTTTGGGAGTGTCAGACATGTCCCAACCTCAGGCCCAGCACACTCACAATTACACAGACCACACACGCAAAGAGAAAGAGAGAGAGAGGTTTTTTGTTTTGTTTTGTTTTACTGACGGAATTGCAGAGGGGAGGTAGAAGGTAGAGAAATGCAGGTAAATAGAAAAAAAAATTTACACCAGATTTACACCAAAACAGCACTTACCACAAACTTATTGAAGAGAGCTCAGATCACAATGTGGACATGTAGCACACCAAACAAGATCTGAAGGGAGGAAGGAGGCAGGAACATTATGGGTAAGGGGAGGAGCTTTGAGCTTGGATCAGATGCTGGATATGTGGCCGAGTCAGATCTGATACGGATCCAGGAACCCACAGGTTGAAGACCAAATGAAAACAACTATTTCAGATCTAAAAGTTATGACCTGAAATGTGGGGGAATAGCGAACCCAATCAAGGGGAGTGCAGCTATCAAAAAGTGTATAAGAAAAAAGATAGACATTTGTTAGCTATTGAAGACAAAAGTAAAAGTAAGGGAACTAGAAAAACTGTTAAAAAAAGACTATCCGACTATCCAGTAGGACTCACAGACCACATAGGGGCAAGATTAGAGAAGACCTGCAATTATTTTCAGAAGAAGGTTAGTAGTAAGAAAGGAAAGAGAAATGATAAGTGAAGAAGGATGGTTGTGACAATAGGAGGTGGAAATAGTGGGGCAGAAATGGAAACCAGGAAATGCATATGTACCAAACAAGGATAGCTACAACTTTTCTGAAGGATTCTTTACAGCCTGCAACCAGACAATTCAGGCCCAAATGGCATGCATGGGGAGTTACAATGTAACCCTAAGCCTGGAAATAAAAAGTAAAGTGGGGGAGAGGCAAATCTGCACAAGCAAACAAAAGGATCCAAAAAAATAAATGAGAAATGGAGGGCGATATCACATTTGGAGGGGCAGACATAAGGAAGAAAACAATTCACATTTACTAAAACTTTGATAGAGTCAGGAGATAGGATAGACTACTTGATAGTAAGAGGAGAAGAGGCAGAATAGATGGAAAAATATATATACTGGATAGGTCAATCTCTGACCATCCCCCAGTACTAATGGAAGTGGTGACAGGGCTAGGTAAGAAATGGAAAGGGTAGTGGAAATGAGATGCCACAAAATGGAGAACAAAGGACCTGAAAAAATGTAGGGAAGAAGTTTGAACAATTTTAACAGAAAACCAGGAGGACAGCGTAAAGGTGAACTAGAGATAAAAACCCAGAGGTGGGTTGGGATTAAAGTAGAAATAAGAGGCTAGATCATGCAAAAAGCAAGGAAATATAGGAAAAACAAGGAGGAAAACTTAAGAATTGGGAGCAGGAACTAAGACAAATGCAGAAGGACTTAGACAAGACAGAAGGAAATAAATTGAGGGAAATGGAAAAACTGAGAATTGAAGTATTATAGAAACCTGTGAACCAAAAAAAAATGAAAAGGAAATAGCTGAAAGAAAATAATTCTGTTGACTACAAGAAGAAAATGAAGGAAAGGCCTTATCATGGAGACTATGATGACCCACCACTGCCAGCCAGTAATCAAGAAGCCTCAGTCCTCACCACTGGCACCTGTGGGGTACGTTCACTGGGAGGATAATAGGTACGCACACAGTATTTCTAGATGCAGCTCTCTGCATCAAGTGCAGTTTCCCTTAAGAGCACACAGACACCACAGTCAGCCTGTGGCTGGTTTCTCACTCTTTCTCTAGATCCCCAGTAAGACCCCCCACTGTTACAGCTATAAAGTTGAGATCTCAGCTGAGGGACCAAGCCAAGACCTCCAGCAACCTCTCTGTCCAACCAGTGCTTCTTGTCCCTGCCCAAGTAGCTGATACACACACTCTTTGAGGTTTGATTTACAAATATCAGCTACTTTAGGGCCCTTAACAAAGGGTGTCCAGTTTTACTGTGTAATATTAAAATGAATACAAGTGGTAGTTTGACCAAGAGCAAGGCTGTTAGGAATGGCCTACACAGTGTCACCAAATAAATAAGCAAGTACTCTCAAAACTTAAATATCTTTACACAGATCAGCCACAATGAAAAGTTTAAATATATTTAATAATACATAATAAAAGAACAAGACAATACTAAATATATATTCACAGTGACAGCACAGTTCAAAACTACAGGAAATATTTAAAATAACATTGCAGTACAGGCTCACACAAATGAAGAAAAACTAAATCTAAACTAAGCTTCATTATATTCCTGACTATCTAAGAGAGTTAATACTGTTCTCTAGACACTTACTTCATTACAGCAAGGTTGATGTGGTGAGTGGTTCTTCTTCTTGTTGTCAGGTCCAAGACAGAATGCTCTGTATCACTGAGGGACTTCTCAAAATAATATCTAAAATATTACTGCTGGGATAGCCTGCAGAATGACATCACTTCTTGTCATCTGACTTTTACTTACCAGGCAAAACCTGCACTGCTGGAAGCTGGCAGTATTTAGCATCTACCTGTAAAAATACCCAGACAAGGGCCTTTGCTCAGCTGTTTGGCAGGTGCTGGAAGTCATAAAACAATCGCACCCCTTCATAATTTCAAAGTAGCAATTAGTTCACCCCGAAGACAATACAGAAAGTTTCCTAGTACAGACTTTTTGTCTCTAACTGCACTGAAGCATCTTTATGGCCTAGCCCATAAAGGGATTTAACTCAAATATTTTTATAAAGTTTGCTGGACTGAGGTTAACCCTCCAGGTTCCTCTGTTAACATATACATTTTAACAGTTACAATAGTGCATGTACATTTCTGTTCTGTTCTAGTACAGCACACTGTGGATACATTTTAAGCACAAGCACTTTACAAATACATTTTAAACACAAACATCTGTACACAGCAGTTTGATATACACATGGCATACAATTCTGATACATTTGTAACACAAACATCTTATATAAATTGGTTTGATATTCACAAATGACATACAATTATTTACAAAATTCCAGTTAGCTGTGCTGGCAGTACCTCCTTTTGTCACACAGACTAATAGAAAAAAGGAAGAAAGACAGAGATCATCAAGCTTAAGTTGAAAGACAGAAAAATAAATGGATAAGAAAACAGGGTTGGAATCACAGTCTTTTTTCCAGGAGATATATAAGGAAAGTCCACAAACAGCTAAGCCCAGAATGATGAAATGGAAAGGAGGGAAGATCTCAGAAGAATAAAAGGATGGAATAGACAAGCCAATAACAAAAACAGAGGTTAAACTAGCAATATAGGAAGAAAAGGAAGGCAAACAGCAGGGACAGATTGGTATCCCATTGAGTTCTACAAACTAGTATGTAAAGATGTAGAGGAACTAGCAAAAATATATAACATAGGTAGACAGCAATGGAAATGGCCAACACCATGCAAGTGACAAGAATAGTTCTGATATCAAGAGGAAGGATAAAACAATTGCTGTGTGGGCACTTAGACCACTATCCCTGATAAACACAGATGAGAAAATCTTAGCAAAAATCCTGGCAAAAGGAATAGAAAAAAACTATCCCCAAATGCATACAGGGAGAACAGGTGGGATTTGTAAAATGGAAAATGTTGACGGACAATTGGTTGAAGGTGCACAGTTTCATGGAAAAATGGGAGAAATTGTGCAACCAATAAACAGATATAAGAAAACATACAATTCACTGAAATGGAACTTTATTATGCACACAGTGAATAAATGTGGAGAGGGTGAATTCTTTAGGAATTGTATAAAACTGATGTACAGGTACCCAACAGCAGTAGTAAGGGTAAATAAGGAATGCATGCAAAGGATTCTAATGTGTAAGGTTACAAAGTGAGGGCACCCAATGTCCCCATGCCTTTTCTTTACAGCTATAAAAGTCATGGGTAGCAAAGTTGGGAAGTTAATGCAAGAACTAGAATCACAAGGGGGAGGATTGGCAAAATTTCTCCTTTTCACAGACAGCTGTTTCTTATTAACAGAGGATATAAATCACAAAAAAAAATTGAAGTATTCAACCAAGAAGCAGGATTAGAGTGTAACCTAAAGAAAATGGTATGAGTAAAAACAGGAGCAAGCATGCAGCAAATAGCTGCTGGCCTGGTGATAGACATACCAATGTGACCAGAAGCAACCTACCTAGGATTAGAAATGTGGGAGACAGTGATGAGAGAAAACTACAATAAGAAGCTTGAGAAAAACAGAGGAACTGCAGAGAAACTGGAAGGGCAAGATTGCAACCTTAAATAGTAAGATGAATATAGTAAAAATGATGACAAACTCAAAAATTGACCATACGTTAAGGCACATGCCTATGGCACGAAGAGAAGAAGTAATCCAATACATCCAAAGGCTTTGCAACAAGTTCATATGGGGAGGTAAGAAGGTGAGGATTAATAAAGGAAGACTCAGAAAGAACACAAATAAAGGAAGGTGGGGAGCACTGGACTTCAAGTGATATACCAAAGAATACAATATCAACCAAAATGGCTAAACGCAATAGAAAAAAGTTAGGTAGTACCAGGCAGGGGGGAAGGTCAGGAAGAGAAGTGGTAAAGGGGAGAACCCAATATGGGACATTACAAAGGAAAAAGCCAACTGAGCACTGACCAAAATAGAGCTAAAGGGGATGTTACAAAATCCTATGGGCTTTCAGGGGGATATGAGAAAGGGAGGAAATGGAGTAGGTGATTAGAAGAAGAAAAAACACTCTTGGCAGAGAACCAATGGCCCAAATTAGGGCAGATCCTCCAGGAAAACCAGAGAGGGGAGTTAATGGTGAAGAAAAGGAAAGAAGTGGGAGGGTGAGTGGAAACAGGTAGAAGGGGGACTGGCAGAGGAGAATCAGGTTGCAGGAAATATTATGGCCAATGGGAAGGAACATGAAGCAACAACCACTGACGGAAAGAAGAAATGGACAAAAAATGGATTGTATGGAAAGGGAAATGCCAAAATGGGCTCATCCACAAAGTCATAGGGCAGGAAAAGAATGAACACAGAATGCAAATATTTAAGGAAATCTGAGAAAAGAAAGAAGGATGGACAGCCAAAGATGAGGAATGGGAAGAGATGCTGAGACAGGCTAGCATCACAAAAATCCTAACCAGGAGAGGAAATGGGCAGATGAGAATACTTCACAGATGATAAATAACACTCTCATAAAAAGATTATAAAGGATGATAACTGCTGTAGATGTGGGGGGGGGGGCAGATTAATGTACATATTCTGGGAATGTGAATGAGCAAAAAAAGTAAGGGACAGAGAGGTGGAGAAACTGTGTAGGACATGAAGAAGCAAATTCCAAAACAGATATGAATTTGACTATCAACATTGGATTGGATATTAATCAGGGGAAAATAGGAAAGTAAAAGGCAAATACTAATCGTGGGGGGAGGAGTAAAATCTGTCATACTTGGCAACTGGATGGGAAAGTCAGTCACTCACTTGTGGAACCCAGGAGTAAACAATGCCAACACCTTAAAGAATTAACACTAAGGAAGGGTGGGGAGAAAATCCTGAAGGAATGGCAGCAAGGAAAGAAAAAAATCAGCATTAGAATATCATTTTATCTAGTAAATATGACAGACAATATTAATCAAGCAGAATAGGAGGGGGGGTAACTACAGTATAAGGAGGGGGGAATTCAGCCAGATGACAAAAATAAAAGAAGATCAGAGAAGGAAAAAATAGAAAAGAATACAAAAGGGGAAACAGTCTTCAGAAAATGGAGAGGCTAAGGAAACATCAAATAATGAGAGGAGGGAGAGGACACTCATAGGCTTATTGTCAATGTATACATTACTCTTTTGCTACTGTTAAAATGAATATTGCAAACACAGAAAGGATGTACAAAATATGCTGGGATCACTGTACTTCTAAGTAATTAAAATAAACACACACACACGCGCACACACACACACACACACACACACACACACACACACACACACACACACACACACACACACACACAGAAAATAATAGCCTTTCAAGAGTTTTCTACCAGGGACTGTTATCAGAGTATAAGCAAAGAGAAAGGGATAGGGGAATGCTAAGTGAAAGACCCATTCTGGTAGAGTTTTTAGTTGTCTAAAAAATAATCTGATATTTTAAAAAAAAGATAATTAGTAGTCCATATAAAATATTGAATGATAACTATAATACTCAATCAAAGGAAGTTAGAAAAGATTGGAAAGACAGACTAAAAAAGTATACAAAGGAGCACATCTGTATTGCTCTCAAGTATGAAAAAACTCCCGAAGGCTTAGGCATTTTGCTTGGAAGTGTTTGCATAAGTATTTTCTATATCATAAACATACTTAAGAGAATTAATTCTCAGGTATATAGCAACTTCTGGAAGTGTGCTGAAAAAGAGAAAAGCAAATGGGAATGTGTTTTCTGGTAGAGTAATGAGTTGGTAGATTTTAAAAACTTCCCTATGGATTATTTTGTCAGAAATGTTGGGGGAGAAAGTGGTTGCAATAAACAAGATTATTCTTTTGAGCTAGGATACACAATCTGAATTGCCTAGATACAATAAGGCCTTACTAAGCTTAATTCTATTGGCTATCAAATAAGCAATTAATTGAAAATGGAAATCAAAATCTAAACCAGCTGTTGCTGAAGTACTGAATATTGTAAAGGAGATAAAAAATAACTGGAGGCGGACACTTTAGAAAAGGGAAGGAGCAAATTTCTTAGAAAGACATGGAATTTGTGGGGAGAAATATATGCAGAATAATGTTTTGGAGGAGGAGTGAGGTTTAAGGGAAGGCAAGAATTGAGCAATTTATATAATGCTGGAGTGAATAATAGCTGTTAATAAGGAAACATGTATGTATACTACATGAAAAATAAAATGCCACTATATGTACCTATGTCATTAGTTAAAAGATGATTTAATAAAGATGTTTAAAATAGTTTATTCATTATTTAACACGTAAAAACAAATATCTTTGTAATAATTTACTTCTGACCAACATTATGTCAATCCTCTTAGTTGTGGAGCTCACAGTCATAATGAAAGGTTGGACAAGAGGTTTGAACCTTCTATCCTACACTAAACCTTGAACATACCTACCTGGTGAAAGGACTCGCTGCAGACCAAATCCATTCAAGTCTACTATAGCATAAAGACTTGCCGTCCTGCTTAATGAACCCTGTTCACTAGGAGGCAAGAAAGTATGTGTTAAAAGTGGTATTATTTAAACACTTGCTTAATATCTAATGTACGTACTATATGCTACCTTAGCCAGGATACCCAGCAGACATTCTCTCCCCTCTCTATCCCCTAGCATTTAGATCCTTTATCACTTCTGTGCTGTCTCCTGAAACTATTCCTTAAGAGCCTTCCCTAACCCTGATATATCTATCTGCGCACTTGCCTCTGTTGTTATTACTCTAACTGACCACTAGATGGCAGTCTAAACTAGGACAGTACGTAACTCTTCCATTCTTCCCTGATCTTCATAGCTTTTTAATGTTTCTGTCCTAGGCTTGTGAACTGTCTTTCTGCCCCATCTCTACCTGCTACTCACTGCTTACTTTGCTTTGCTACTACTTACCTTCACAACCAATATTAACTATCCACCTTGACCTACCCTATCTCAACCAAGGCACTCAGTAATCAACTGCTTACTGTTAGTTTTTGGCTGACTGGCTCACTTACCTGTCTGAGCTCAGCCTAAGCCCCTTAATCTATCTGCCCCATAACATACTCTCTGCCTTACCCACATTAGCTACTCTAACCGCTGCCAGTACCTGCTCCTTTCTCTACTCCCTCCAAACTTAGTACCTCACCTTCACTTCCCACTTGACCCCTGTTTGCACCAACTTGGTTTCCTCTCCCCACCCCCAATATAGTATCGCTTGTTAATCTGTGCTAGTGTAATTTAATAGCCCCTCCTGGTCTTAATGCACTCCTCTCCTTTTCCCACCCACCTCACTTCCTCTCTACTCCTATAAAAAACGTCTATCTGGCGTGCCGCCATCTTTACTATTAGGATCTATCCCTCGGCTGCTGTGTGTTCTGGCCCAGCATCTCCAACACTGTAAGTTGCTGTTTGATGTAACTGCATAATCTGTATGGTTTTTGCCATGTTTTTGGATATTAGAACATAAATGATATACTGCTTACGGTGTAATACCCATATTGTATTCTATTTCATGTTTTTATAAGGGTTATCTGCACTCACTACTGGGCGTACCACGTGGCGTTGTAGTAGTCTACGTCTCTCCTGTGTGTACGAGCTCGGGTCCACCAGTTGTATATTACTGCCTTATAGAAGGCTAGAATCAGCTTGGTTCTTGTTTTAAACAGTACTGTATGCTTATGCAACCGAACAAGCCTGTTTGTAAGGTCCTACCCGTGTCAACCGAGTAGTTTTGCTGTACCAACCTTAACAGGTTATGTGCGTTCTGACTCGTGGTTTTACCCATTACTACTCTTTGTATTTCCCAAGTACTTGCGTTTGACTCGTGGTTTGCCCCATATAATACTTGTGTCTTCCCAAACAATTCTAACCCATTAACCCCCACTTGTACATTACTAAAAATAAAATAGGGCATTCAAATGTTCAAATGTTGCTATCTAATTAACACAGCTACCCAGTGTAGTATAGTAACTATCGAAACACTGTGCACTACTATTGCTTTCCAACAAGGAAAGCTGTTTATTGCTCTGCTCTATCCAGCGAATGCCTGACAACAGCGTGCTTAACCCATAGGTGTAGGAGCACGCTAAAGTAGTCCCTAGTACTGGCATTTGACTCGTGCTTCACCCCCTATAAAACATTGCTTTTCCCAAACAATTCTAATCCAGCAACCCCCACTCGTACAATTTAACTGAAAGATAGTGTTTAAATGTTGCTATCTAATTATCGAAGCTACGCAGTGTAGTATTAGTAACTGATGAAATACTGTATATTTCTCTTACCTTCCAACAAGGAAAGCTGTTTATTGCTCTGCTCTATATTACGAATGCTAGACAACAGCGTGTTTACCCAAAGGTAAAGGAGCACTACACAGCTGTCTTAGTCTGTGAGCGATTTAATCTGTTGCTCTCCAATCAAAGTAAGCTATTCTACAGCTCTGTTGCTCTCCAATCAAGGTAAGCTATTCTATAGCCCTAACCTATCTAGTGAACACTAGACAATAGCGTTATTTTGACCACAAGTGCAGGAATGCAGCAAAATTGTCTCTGTCCGTGGGTGATAGAACTAATGCTTCAGCTCCTCAGCTATTAGCGTAACGGCTTATGTTTTTCTGTGGCTGCAGGGCTTATCAGGTCCCAGCTTCCAAGTCTGCTTTATCAGTGCTTGGGCTAGTATTATGAACTGAGTGTATGCTTAAAAGCCTAGTAGTATCTGCTAAACTGTAATACAGCACTGTTAAATCACCAAAAGAACACAGCCTCCCCATTTAACCTAATATATGCTAGTTTTTCACTATTTTGGGCACATAGCTTACAATTGTCCTGCTTAAATGCTATCTCATTAAGTTGCTCAAGCAAAGACTGCACGTATATAATTCCCACTAGCCTCTCTTATAATTAACTACCTTAGCTTACTGCCCTCACCACTCAGAACCTAGCTCCAGTTGGTTGTATTCTTTCTAATAATACCTAGCTTGACTGTTGCATACTGCTTAAGACCTTTCTCTAATTGTATGATTACTGTGTACCTATTGCTAGCTTGAATATATGCTGGGATGCCCTACATTCTACTTGCTAACTTTACAATGAATGTTTTCTAATGTCTGCTTGAATAGATGTCGGTATGCTTTGCTTTGTATCTATACATGTTGCTATGAATATTTTTCAACTGTTTGTATGAACTCAAATCTACTGAGTACTACCACTACTGTATTTACTACCTGTTAACTTGTTTGACCTGCATGCTTGTCTGCACTACCCTATTCTGAATATCTCTTTCTTACCCCTTCACTATTTTTTTCCGTTGTCCCCACTGTTCCTAGGTTTGAACCTTCTATCCTACACTAAACCTTAAACATACCTACCTGGTGAAAGGACACCCTGCAGACCAAATCCATTCAAGTCTACTATAGCATAAAGACTTGCCGTCCTGCTTAATGAACCCTTTTCACTAGGAGGCAAGAAAGAAGCTCAGTTGTGAGTGTTCAGCCATTTTACAGTGAGCTTATCGAAGAAAGGACACTCAGCAAACTCGAAGCTACAATATATAACATTAAGTATCCTGTTTTTTGTTTATTTTGTTCTTTATTTCTTTGTTGTTTACAGCACTTTGTGTACTGTGTATTTTTTCTAGCTAGTTTCACTGTGTGTGAGGTATTAACTGGAAATTGTCCACTCTTATTAAGCATCTGTTGGGTTGTTTGTTTATGATAACTTGTTGCAGTTAAACTCTTTTTTCTAGTGGCTCCTTTAGCTGTTTAAAACTTTCATTTAAAGGCTCACTGCTGCTTTTCAGCTGGGAGTAACATTTCTGCAGTTTGTTGGTGGCTTTGCAGTTGCCCGCCCCTAGTGTAAATTTGATCTGGGACCCTCCTCCCAGTCTAGTGTCATTACCTCATTCTACCCAGTACAGGGAGAGCATTTGAGAAGGCCAATCAGCTTAGTTTCTGCTACTCCTTTCTCTTTCCTTTCTCTCTTTCCAAAAAAAAAAATGATCTGCTTTTACTGTATTTGTGTTTTTTCTTACTTTATTTTGCTTTTGCATCATCTTAAAAGTACTCAATTGTATTTATTACTGCTTGGTGTAACTCATTGTAAGCCTTTTAGTTTAAGCACCTGGGCTTCAGACCAGTTTTACATTAGGAAGGTTTGTGGTCTGCACTGTAGTGGCAGAACAGGTAGCTTACATCCTTCTAAGTTGGGAACTGCTGATTGAGGGCTCAGTGTCTGTTATTCTAAAAGTGCATTAATTCTGGTTAAAGCACTTGGGCTTGAGGCCAGTTATTTTACATTAAGAGGGTTCGTGTTCTGCACTCTTGTGGGAGGAGAGGCTGGACTCTGTCCTTCTGAGCTGGGAATTTCTGGTTAAAGCTTATAGTGCCTGCATATTTGAACTGCTTCTTACTGAAATTGGTACACCTCGTTTGCTGTAGCATAGACTAGATCCAGACCTGCTGAATCTTGCTTTGTTTGTATAACTTGAGCACTAATCCAGGCATTCTTTAAAGTATTCAGTTGTATTTATTACTGCTGGTAGTAACTTGATTAAAGTGTAGCTATCATTTCTAAGTCTTTTGGATTAAGCACTTGGGCTTCAGACCAGTTGTTTTACATTAGGAAGGTTTGTGGCCTGCACTGTGGTGGCAGGACAGGTAGCTTACATCCTTTTAAGTTAGGAACTGCTGATTGAGAGCTCAGTGTCTGTTATTCTAAAAGTGTATTAGTTCTGGTTTAAGCACTTGGACTTCAGGCCAGTTATTTTACGTTAAGAAGGATTGCGGTCTGCACTCTTGTGGGAGGAGAGGCTGGACTCTGCCCTTCTGAGCAGGGAATTTCTGGTTAAAGGCTTATAGTGCCTGCATATTCTAACTGTTTCTTACTGAAATTGGTACACCTTGTTTGCTGTAGCATAGACTAGATTCAGGCCTGCTGAATCTAGCTTTATTGTATGCTTGTTGTTTGTTTATTTCCTGAAACACTAATTCCACCTAAAACGTGGCCTTTTGCACTTTTGTGGATCCCTAGTGATATCTGCATTGCTTACTGTACTTATTTCCTTGTTTCACTTGAAAGAAAGTTACTGTTTGTCGTTTTGCATTGAAGTTACCTGTAACACATTGCATTTAAGTTACCTGGCACTTGCTCACTAAAGCAATTATATAAGTCAGCTCTAAAAATTAAAAGCACTACACCCTCACAAACTCCCTTGAGTACCTTGTTCCCCATTGGCCCTTTTTCAATTATAAAGGAATTCCCAATACTATTCTAGCATGTCCAAAGGTCAGTTGTCAATCTCCTCTCCGGTCCAGCAGGTGAATCTGGGAATCTTGAGGCAATGTTACAACTGCCTCATGTACACAGACAACCCTCTCCTCCTCCCAACAAATTCCAACACATGTGAGAGATGCAACCATATAGCCAAACTGGAGGCTAAGCTCTCTCAACTCAGTACTGGCGTAACCAGTCAGGAGGAGAAGGAAACCACACTCACTACAATTCCAGTCTCACATAGACCTACCATGACAACAAACCAAACACATAAACACACAAAAACATACTGGAGGCTCTAAATAAAATCTGCCTAAGCAGCAGAGACCTCCAAAGCAGACACCCAAGCAACCGCTACCCCAAAACAAAACATGTGCAACACATAAATCACAAAGCCAGTGTGCCGAACAGTCACAGTCCTTAAGGCTAAACAACACACCTGATACACTTGTAATAGGTGACTCTATCGTCAGGCACACTGGCGTCCCGCTCACCAGGCTGAACAAGGAGAAGGTCACGGTGAGCTGCCTGTCGGGCGCTAGGATCCGCCACATAACACAAGCACTTAGGTCACTCCAAGGCAAGTACAAATATGACTCAGTCATTGTCCATGCTGGTGTGAATGACCTGAGACGTACCTCCCTGGACTACATGAAAAGAGACATAGAGGAGCTCTCTGAGCATGTAGCCCAGGCCGGTATGACCCTGACCTTGAGTAGCATCTTACCCTCACCAAGAATGATGCCACAATATGAAGACAAGATGATCAATTTCAACAACTGGCTTAAGTGTTGGTGTCATTCAAAGGGGATCCAATGCCTGTCAGCCTGGGATGACATGCTCGACAAGCCACGACGCCTCGCTAGGGACAGCTTGCACCTGTCACCCCTGGGCTTTCGGATATTGGCAAAGGCTCTTGCTACCCCATAGTGCCTTTTAGGCAAGGCTCAAAAGACAAACCCACCTCCATAGGTATCACAAGGGATAAGAAACTAAGAGTAATGCTACTCAACGCCAGAAGTCTAAACCTCAAGATGCACTCGAAACTCTCCTTAGCATGGAGAACATCGATATCTGTGCAGTAACAGAAACCTGGTTCAAGGCTCCGAGAGCACCCCAGCACTACCAGGTTATACCTCATACCATGCTTTTCGCCCCAAAACTTGGACCGAACCACAAAAGGAGGGGAGTATCAATATTCGTCAAAGATACCCACACCTCCAGGTTGGTGGCACAGCACGAAGCATCAGAGACTATCCATGTGCAACTAACTGTGGGTAAAACTGCCTTCCAGTTTATAGCCTGCTACAGACCACCCTCCCAAACACAGGAACCCCACTTGGCCTTCCTGAGAATACTGGAAAATATGAAGGTCTCTCCAAACACCATTATATTGGGCGACTTCAACTACCCAAACATAGACTGGGAGCATTACTCTAGCTCCAACACCCTAGCCCTAAGGTTCCTAGAATTTATAAACTCAAATGCTATGGAACAACTTGTTACCACTCCCACAAGAGGGGAAAACATACTGGACCTGATCATCACCAACATGGGGACACTATGCTCCAGACCAGAAGTGTATCCCTCACTGGTAAGATCAGACCATAAACTAATCTCACTGGATATTCACATCCCGACCCCACCCCCTGCCCAGAAAACCACAGTGAAAAACTTCTCTAAAGCAAATTTCACACGCCTCAAAACCGAGGCGAAATCCTTCAAAGCCCCTGGGCCCGTGGAAAATACGGCCCAGACCGCAGAATCCTTTATAAACGCATTCTATGAACACCTTCAGGAATGCATGGATCATGCAATCCCAAATAAAACCAAGACCCAATCCTCCAAAGGCAGACGTCCTGTCTGGTGGACCCCAGCCATAAGCAAACTATACAATAGAAGGAGGAAGCTACTACATGATAGAGCAAAATCCCAAAAAGGGAAGGCATCTCTGATCAGTATTAGCAAAAAGTACGGCACTCATAAAATCGTCTAAGGCCAGCTTCGAGAGAAAAATTGCACAGGACACTAAGGATAATCACAAGGCTTTCTTTAGTTATGTTAGGAACCTGGGTGGGAATTCCCAGATATGCTCAGAATTAGTCCAAAATGACAAAAATACACCGAGCCCACAGACATTGCCAACATCCTAGCTGACAGGTTCAGTGCAAACTTCTCCCCCTCTCCCCACCAAAGGGCAAATATCTATCCCAACAGAGTGCTGCCCCTGACATCTCAGATGCTCAGGTAAGAGCCGCCCTCTCCAAAGCAAAAAACACAGCATCAATGGGACCAGATGGTGTCCCGGGCTGCGTCCTACATGAACTCCAAGAAGAGCTAAACCCAAACATAAAACTACTGTTCAATCTTAGCCTTACTACAGGATATGTACCCAAAGAGTGGCGTACAGCAACAGTGGTCCCTCTCCACAAAGGTGGTGCCTCAACGGATCCTGGAAACTATCGCCCCATAAGCCTGACTAGCTTGGTCTGCAAAGCTATGGAAAGGATCATCATGGACCTCATAAATAAAGATATTGGGGACCTACAGACACTGGATCCTACCCAGTTTAGCTTTGTTAAGGGCAGATCCTAGCTAGTTTCACTGTGTGTGAGGTATTAACTGGAAATTGTCCACTCTTATTAAGCATCTGTTGGGTTGTTTGTTTATGATAACTTGTTGCAGTTAAACTCTTTTTTTCTAGTGGCTCCTTTAGCTGTTTAAAACTTTCATTTAAAGGCTCACTGCTGCTTTTCAGCTGGGAGTAACATTTCTGCAGTTTGTTGGTGGCTTTGCAGTTGCCCGCCCCTAGTGTAAATTTGATCTGGGACCCTCCTCCCAGTCTAGTGTCATTACCTCATTCTACCCAGTACAGGGAGAGCATTTGAGAAGGCCAATCAGCTTAGTTTCTGCTACTCCTTTCTCTCTTTCCTTTCTCTCTTTCCAAAAAAAAAAAATGATCTGCTTTTACTGTATTTGTGTTTTTTCTTACTTTATTTTGCTTTTGCATCATCTTAAAAGTACTCAATTGTATTTATTACTGCTTGGTGTAACTCATTGTAAGCCTTTTAGTTTAAGCACCTGGGCTTCAGACCAGTTTTACATTAGGAAGGTTTGTGGTCTGCACTGTAGTGGCAGAACAGGTAGCTTACATCCTTCTAAGTTGGGAACTGCTGATTGAGGGCTCAGTGTCTGTTATTCTAAAAGTGCATTAATTCTGGTTAAAGCACTTGGGCTTGAGGCCAGTTATTTTACATTAAGAGGGTTCGTGTTCTGCACTCTTGTGGGAGGAGAGGCTGGACTCTGTCCTTCTGAGCTGGGAATTTCTGGTTAAAGCTTATAGTGCCTGCATATTTGAACTGCTTCTTACTGAAATTGGTACACCTCGTTTGCTGTAGCATAGACTAGATCCAGACCTGCTGAATCTTGCTTTGTTTGTATAACTTGAGCACTAATCCAGGCATTCTTTAAAGTATTCAGTTGTATTTATTACTGCTGGTAGTAACTTGATTAAAGTGTAGCTATCATTTCTAAGTCTTTTGGATTAAGCACTTGGGCTTCAGACCAGTTGTTTTACATTAGGAAGGTTTGTGGCCTGCACTGTGGTGGCAGGACAGGTAGCTTACATCCTTTTAAGTTAGGAACTGCTGATTGAGAGCTCAGTGTCTGTTATTCTAAAAGTGTATTAGTTCTGGTTTAAGCACTTGGACTTCAGGCCAGTTATTTTACGTTAAGAAGGATTGCGGTCTGCACTCTTGTGGGAGGAGAGGCTGGACTCTGCCCTTCTGAGCAGGGAATTTCTGGTTAAAGGCTTATAGTGCCTGCATATTCTAACTGTTTCTTACTGAAATTGGTACACCTTGTTTGCTGTAGCATAGACTAGATCCAGGCCTGCTGAATCTAGCTTTATTTGTATGCTTGTTGTTTGTTTATTTCCCTGAAACACTAATTCCACCTAAAACGTGGCCTTTTTGCACTTTTGTGGATCCCTAGTGATATCTGCATTGCTTACTGTACTTATTTCCTTGTTTCACTTGAAAGAAAGTTACTGTTTGTCGTTTTTGCATTTAAGTTACCTGTAACACATTGCATTTAAGTTACCTGGCACTTGCTCACTAAAGCAATTATATAAGTCAGCTCTAAAAAATTAAAAGCACTACACCCTCACAAACTCCCCTTGAGTACCTTGTTCCCCATTGGCCCTTTTTTCAATTATAAAGGAATTCCCAATACTATTCTAGCATGTCCAAAGGTCAGTTGTCAATCTCCTCTCCGGTCCAGCAGGTGAATCTGGGAATCTTGAGGCAATGTTACAACTGCCTCATGTACACAGACAACCCTCTCCTCCTCCCAACAAATTCCAACACATGTGAGAGATGCAACCATATAGCCAAACTGGAGGCTAAGCTCTCTCAACTCAGTACTGGCGTAACCAGTCAGGAGGAGAAGGAAACCACACTCACTACAATTCCAGTCTCACATAGACCTACCATGACAACAAACCAAACACATAAACACACAAAAACATACTCGGAGGCTCTAAATAAAAATCTGCCTAAGCAGCAGAGACCTCCAAAGCAGACACCCAAGCAACCGCTACCCCAAAACAAAACACGTGCAACACATAACTCACAAAGCCAGTGTGCCGAACAGTCACAGCCCTTAAGGCTAAACAACACACCTGATACACTTGTAATAGGTGACTCTATCGTCAGGCACACTGACGTCCCGCTCACCAGGCTGAACAAGGAGAAGGTCACGGTGAGCTGCCTGTCGGGCGCTAGGATCCGCCACATAACACAAGCACTTAGGTCACTCCAAGGCAAGTACAAATATGACTCAGTCATTGTCCATGCTGGTGTGAATGACCTGAGACGTACCTCCCTGGACTACATGAAAAGAGACATAGAGGAGCTCTCTGAGCATGTAGCCCAGGCCGGTATGACCCTGACCTTGAGTAGCATCTTACCCTCACCAAGAATGATGCCACAATATGAAGACAAGATGATCAATTTCAACAACTGGCTTAAGTGTTGGTGTCATTCAAAGGGGATCCAATGCCTGTCAGCCTGGGATGACATGCTCGACAAGCCACGACGCTTCGCTAGGGGCAGCTTGCACCTGTCACCCCTGGGCTTTCGGATATTGGCAAAGGCTCTTGCTACCCCCATAGTGCCTTTTTTAGGCAAGGCTCAAAAGACAAACCCACCTCCATAGGTATCACAAGGGATAAGAAACTAAGAGTAATGCTACTCAACGCCAGAAGTCTAAACCTCAAGATGCACGACTTTCGAAACTCTCCTTAGCATGGAGAACATCGATATCTGTGCAGTAACAGAAACCTGGTTCAAGGCTCGAGAGCACCCCAGCACTACCAGGTTATACCTCATACCATGCTTTTCGCCCCAAAACTTGGACCGAACCACAAAAGGAGGGAGTATCAATATTAGTCAAAGATACCCACACCTCCAGGTTGGTGGCACAGCACGAAGCATCAGAGACTATCCATGTGCAACTAACTGTGGGTAAAACTGCCTTCCAGTTTATAGCCTGCTACAGACCACCCTCCCAAACACAGGAACCCCACTTGGCCTTCCTGAGAATACTGGAAAATATGAAGGTCTCTCCAAACACCATTATATTGGGCGACTTCAACTACCCAAACATAGACTGGGAGCATTACTCTAGCTCCAACACCCTAGCCCTAAGGTTCCTAGAATTTATAAACTCAAATGCTATGGAACAACTTGTTACCACTCCCACAAGAGGGGAAAACATACTGGACCTGATCATCACCAACATGGGGAAACTATGCTCCAGACCAGAAGTGTATCCCTCACTGGTAAGATCAGACCATAAACTAATCTCACTGGATATTCACATCCCGACCCCACCCCCTGCCCAGAAAACCACAGTGAAAAACTTCTCTAAAGCAAATTTCACACGCCTCAAAACCGAGGCGAAATCCTTCAAAGCCCCCGGGCCCGTGGAAAATATGGCCCAGACCGCAGAATCCTTTATAAACGCATTCTATGAACACCTTCAGGAATGCATGGATCATGCAATCCCAAATAAAACCAAGACCCAATCCTCCAAAGGCAGACGTCCTGTCTGGTGGACCCCAGCCATAAACAAACTATACAATAGAAGGAGGAAGCTACTACATGATAGAGCAAAATCCCAAAAAGGGAAGGCATCTCTGATCAGTATTAGCAAAAAGTACGGGCACTCATAAAATCGTCTAAGGCCAGCTTCGAGAGAAAAATTGCACAGGACACTAAGGATAATCACAAGGCTTTCTTTAGTTATGTTAGGAACCTGGGTGGGAATTCCCAGATATGCTCAGAATTAGTCCAAAATGACAAAAATACACCGAGCCCACAGACATTGCCAACATCCTAGCTGACAGGTTCAGTGCAAACTTCTCCCCCCCTCTCCCCACCAAAAGGGCAAATATCTATCCCAACACAGTGCTGCCCCCCTGACATATCAGATGCTCAGGTAAGAGCCGCCCTCTCCAAAGCAAAAACACAGCATCAATGGGACCAGATGGTGTCCCGGCTGCGTCCTACATGAACTCCAAGAAGAGCTAAACCCAAACATAAAACTACTGTTCAATCTTAGCCTTACTACAGGATATGTACCCAAAGAGTGGCGTACAGCAACAGTGGTCCCTCTCCACAAAGGCGGTGCCTCAACGGATCCTGGAAACTATCGCCCCATAAGCCTGACTAGCTTGGTCTGCAAAGCTATGGAAAGGATCATCATGGACCTCATAAATAAAGATATTGGGGACCTACAGACACTGGATCCTACCCAGTTTAGCTTTGTTAAGGGCAGATCCTAGCTAGTTTCACTGTGTGTGAGGTATTAACTGGAAATTGTCCACTCTTATTAAGCATCTGTTGGGTTGTTTGTTTATGATAACTTGTTGCAGTTAAACTCTTTTTTCTAGTGGCTCCTTTAGCTGTTTAAAACTTTCATTTAAAGGCTCACTGCTGCTTTTCAGCTGGGAGTAACATTTCTGCAGTTTGTTGGTGGCTTTGCAGTTGCCCGCCCCTAGTGTAAATTTGATCTGGGACCCTCCTCCCAGTCTAGTGTCATTACCTCATTCTACCCAGTACAGGGAGAGCATTTGAGAAGGCCAATCAGCTTAGTTTCTGCTACTCCTTTCTCTCTTTCCTTTCTCTCTTTCCAAAAAAAAAAATGATCTGCTTTTACTGTATTTGTGTTTTTTCTTACTTTATTTTGCTTTTGCATCATCTTAAAAGTACTCAATTGTATTTATTACTGCTTGGTGTAACTCATTGTAAGCCTTTTAGTTTAAGCACCTGGGCTTCAGACCAGTTTTACATTAGGAAGGTTTGTGGTCTGCACTGTAGTGGCAGAACAGGTAGCTTACATCCTTCTAAGTTGGGAACTGCTGATTGAGGGCTCAGTGTCTGTTATTCTAAAAGTGCATTAATTCTGGTTAAAGCACTTGGGCTTGAGGCCAGTTATTTTACATTAAGAGGGTTCGTGTTCTGCACTCTTGTGGGAGGAGAGGCTGGACTCTGTCCTTCTGAGCTGGGAATTTCTGGTTAAAGCTTATAGTGCCTGCATATTTGAACTGCTTCTTACTGAAATTGGTACACCTCGTTTGCTGTAGCATAGACTAGATCCAGACCTGCTGAATCTTGCTTTGTTTGTATAACTTGAGCACTAATCCAGGCATTCTTTAAAGTATTCAGTTGTATTTATTACTGCTGGTAGTAACTTGATTAAAGTGTAGCTATCATTTCTAAGTCTTTTGGATTAAGCACTTGGGCTTCAGACCAGTTGTTTTACATTAGGAAGGTTTGTGGCCTGCACTGTGGTGGCAGGACAGGTAGCTTACATCCTTTTAAGTTAGGAACTGCTGATTGAGAGCTCAGTGTCTGTTATTCTAAAAGTGTATTAGTTCTGGTTTAAGCACTTGGACTTCAGGCCAGTTATTTTACGTTAAGAAGGATTGCGGTCTGCACTCTTGTGGGAGGAGAGGCTGGACTCTGCCCTTCTGAGCAGGGAATTTCTGGTTAAAGGCTTATAGTGCCTGCATATTCTAACTGTTTCTTACTGAAATTGGTACACCTTGTTTGCTGTAGCATAGACTAGATCCAGGCCTGCTGAATCTAGCTTTATTTGTATGCTTGTTGTTTGTTTATTTCCTGAAACACTAATTCCACCTAAAACGTGGCCTTTTTGCACTTTTGTGGATCCCTAGTGATATCTGCATTGCTTACTGTACTTATTTCCTTGTTTCACTTGAAAGAAAGTTACTGTTTGTCGTTTTGCATTTAAGTTACCTGTAACACATTGCATTTAAGTTACCTGGCACTTGCTCACTAAAGCAATTATATAAGTCAGCTCTAAAAATTAAAAGCACTACACCCTCACAAACTCCCCTTGAGTACCTTGTTCCCCATTGGCCCTTTTTTCAATTATAAAGGAATTCCCAATACTATTCTAGCATGTCCAAAGGTCAGTTGTCAATCTCCTCTCCGGTCCAGCAGGTGAATCTGGGAATCTTGAGGCAATGTTACAACTGCCTCATGTACACAGACAACCCTCTCCTCCTCCCAACAAATTCCAACACATGTGAGAGATGCAACCATATAGCCAAACTGGAGGCTAAGCTCTCTCAACTCAGTACTGGCGTAACCAGTCAGGAGGAGAAGGAAACCACACTCACTACAATTCCAGTCTCACATAGACCTACCATGACAACAAACCAAACACATAAACACACAAAAACATACTCGGAGGCTCTAAATAAAAATCTGCCTAAGCAGCAGAGACCTCCAAAGCAGACACCCAAGCAACCGCTACCCCAAAACAAAACACGTGCAACACATAACTCACAAAGCCAGTGTGCCGAACAGTCACAGCCCTTAAGGCTAAACAACACACCTGATACACTTGTAATAGGTGACTCTATCGTCAGGCACACTGTCGTCCCGCTCACCAGGCTGAACAAGGAGAAGGTCACGGTGAGCTGCCTGTCGGGCTGGGATCCGCCACATAACACAAGCACTTAGGTCACTCCAAGGCAAGTACAAATATGACTCAGTCATTGTCCATGCTGGTGTGAATGACCTGAGACGTACCTCCCTGGACTACATGAAAAGAGACATAGAGGAGCTCTCTGAGCATGTAGCCCAGGCCGGTATGACCCTGACCTTGAGTAGCATCTTACCCTCACCAAGAATGATGCCACAATATGAAGACAAGATGATCAATTTCAACAACTGGCTTAAGTGTTGGTGTCATTCAAAGGGGATCCAATGCCTGTCAGCCTGGGATGACATGCTCGACAAGCCACGGCCGCTAGGGACAGCTTGCACCTGTCACCCTGGGCTTTGGATATTGGCAAAGGCTCTTGCTACCCCATAGTGCCTTTTTAGGCAAGGCTCAATAGACAAACCCACCTCCATAGGTATCACAAGGGATAAGAAACTAAGAGTAATGCTACTCAACGCCAGAAGTCTAAACCTCAAGATGCACGACTTCGAAACTCTCCTTAGCATGGAGAACATCGATATCTGTGCAGTAACAGAAACCTGGTTCAAGGCTCCCAAGAGCACCCCAGCACTACCAGGTTATACCTCATACCATGCTTTTCGGCCCCAAAACTTGGACTGAACCACAAAAGGAGGGGGAGTATCAATATTCATCAAAGATACCCACACCTCCAGGTTGGTGGCACAGCACGAAGCATCAGAGACTATCCATGTGCAACTAACTGTGGGTAAAACTGCCTTCCAGTTTATAGCCTGCTACAGACCACCCTCCCAAACACAGGAACCCCACTTGGCCTTCCTGAGAATACTGGAAAATATGAAGGTCTCTCCAAACACCATTATATTGGGCGACTTCAACTACCCAAACATAGACTGGGAGCATTACTCTAGCTCCAACACCCTAGCCCTAAGGTTCCTAGAATTTATAAACTCAAATGCTATGGAACAACTTGTTACCACTCCCACAAGAGGGGAAAACATACTGGACCTGATCATCACCAACATGGGGACACTATGCTCCAGACCAGAAGTGTATCCCTCACTGGTAAGATCAGACCATAAACTAATCTCACTGGATATTCACATCCCGACCCCACCCCCTGCCCAGAAAACCACAGTGAAAAACTTCTCTAAAGCAAATTTCACACGCCTCAAAACCGAGGCAAAATCCTTCAAAGCCCCTGGGCCCGTGGAAAATATGGCCCAGACCGCAGAATCCTTTATAAACGCATTCTATGAACACCTTCAGGAATGCATGGATCATGCAATCCCAAATAAAACCAAGACCCAATCCTCCAAAGGCAGACGTCCTGTCTGGTGGACCCCAGCCATAAACAAACTATACAATAGAAGGAGGAAGCTACTACATGATAGAGCAAAATCCCAAAAAGGGAAGGCATCTCTGATCAGTATTAGCAAAAAAGTACGGGCACTCATAAAATCGTCTAAGGCCAGCTTCGAGAGAAAAATTGCACAGGACACTAAGGATAATCACAAGGCTTTCTTTAGTTATGTTAGGAACCTGGGTGGGAATTCCCAGATATGCTCAGAATTAGTCCAAAATGACAAAAAATACACCGAGCCCACAGACATTGCCAACATCCTAGCTGACAGGTTCAGTGCAAACTTCTCCCCCCTCTCCCCACCAAAAGGGCAAATATCTATCCCAACAGAGTGCTGCCCCCCTGACATCTCAGATGCTCAGGTAAGAGCCGCCCTCTCCAAAGCAAAAAACACAGCATCAATGGGACCAGATGGTGTCCCGGGCTGCGTCCTACATGAACCCAAACATAAAACTACTGTTCAAACTTAGCCTTACTACAGGATATGTACCCAAAGAGTGGCGTACAGCAACAGTGGTCCCTCTCCACAAAGGTGGTGCCTCAACGGATCCTGGAAACTATCGCCCCATAAGCCTGACTAGCTTGGTCTGCAAAGCTATGGAAAGGATCATCATGGACCTCATAAATAAAGATATTGGGGACCTACAGACACTGGATCCTACCCAGTTTGGCTTTGTTAAGGGCAGATCCTGCCTCTTAAACCTGGTCGATTTCTTTGAAACAGTCACCAAGGCCATTGGCGAGGGGAAGGTGGTCCACACAGCCTACCTGGACCTCGCAAAGCCTTCGATACAATACCCCACTCGGGCATTATAGATAAGCTCACCAGCTTAAATATAAACCCCTATGTCACTAGATGGGTTGCAAACTGGCTCAACGACAGAACCCACATGGTTAGAATTGCTGGAGCCATGTCAGACTCCAAACCAGTTACAAGTGGCGTCCCACAAGGCTCAGTCCTGGGACCTCTCTTGTTCGGTATATATTTCTCGGCGGTACAGGCCAACACGGAAGGACTGTGGCTGACCAAGTTCGCAGATGACTGCAAACTGGGCGCCATAATCAACTCTCCAGCCGATGCAAGCATCCTCCAAAAGGGCCTCATAGAAACAGACAATTGGTGCCAGAGCCATGGCCTCAAGCTAAACGCCAAAAAGTGTATAGTCATCCCCTTTGGCAAAAACAAAGTGCCCACAAATTACCACATAGGTGGTAATCCATTAAGTACAGAAGAAGTCATTAGGGACCTGGGGACCCAAGTTGATAGCAATCTCTCATTTGACAACCACGTGGCCAAAGTGGTTAGAAAAACATTTTATATAGCCCACCTAATCATGAAGGGATTCACATCTAGATCAGGGGAGGTCATCGTGCCTCTTTACTCATCCCTCATCAGGCCCATAATTGAGTACAATGCCCCTTTTGGGATGTACCTTACCAGACACCTGCAGCAACTGGAAAGACCCCAAAAGTACCTCACCAAGAGGATCAAAGGGCTCAAACAGATGCCATATGCTGCCCGGTTAAAGAAACTCCAGCTCTACTCAGTGGCATACCTCCTGCTCAGAGGCGATCTATGCCTGACGTATAAAGCCATGTCCAACCCAGAATTAATGGACATGCTGCACCTCAGAAAATGCAAATCCCATCGAGCTACGTGCTCGAGAGACTTGAACCTCAGCACTGAAATAAATAGGACATGCTGGAGGGACAGATTCATAACCCAGAGGCTCCCTTCACTCTGGAATAAAATCCCAGTCCAGGTTAGGCAGAGTCCCACATTGACTCTCTTCAAGAGGAATCTTAATGAGTGGATGGGAGATCGTAGGTTTACCCCGGCTATCACTTCTGTGTCACTGTTAGACAGAGGCACAGTATACTAACCTCAAAAAAAGGCATAGCAAAATTAATTTAAAATGGGTGGCGAAAGCCAAACACACTCTGGCTAGGCTTATAAATGCCCTAGGGCAGATAGCCTAGTATGAACCTATGAACCTATGAACCTATGAAAAGTGGTATTATTTAAACACTTGCTTAGTATCTAATGTACGTACTATATGCTACCTTAGCCAGGATACCCAGCAGCCATTCTCGCCCCTCTCTATCCCCTAGCATTTAGATCCTTTATCACTTCTGTGCTGTCTCCTGAAACTATTCCTTAAGAGCCTTCCCTAACCCTGATATATCTCTCTGCTCACTTGCCTCTGTTGTTATTACTCTAACTGACCACTAGATGGCATTCTAAACTAGGACAGTACATAACTCTTTCATTCTTCCCTGATCTCCATAGCTGTTTAATGTTTCTGTCCTAGGCTTGTGAACTGTCTTTCTGCCCCATCTCTACCTGCTACTCACTGCTTACTTTGCTTTATTACTACTTACCTTCATGACCAATATTACCTATCCCCCTTGACCTACCCTGTCTCAACTAAGGAACTCAGTAATCAACTACTTACTGTTAGTTTTTGGCTGACTGGCTCACTTACCTGTCTGAACCCACTCCATTCGCCCTATGGGCTCACTCCACTCCCCTACCCTGCCCCCAAGTCCCACCCACCCCAGCACATCTACATTTATACCTAACAAACTCCTCCTACCAAACCTACTATCCAATCACAGTCCTCTTCCAATTACCCCTCCCCCTATTCTCTAATCAGAGAACACTCCACCTCTCTTTCCCCTCCCACTACTACTCCTCCCACTACAATTTTCCTATACCCCTATACACTCATCCTTCCATTATCCTTGCCTACAATATCTAACTCTCTCCATTCACTTCTAGACCTTCCCTTCTCAACTAGCATTCCACATTATTCTTCTCCTCACTGTACATTACCCTACCCTATCCTAACATGCCCTACTAACTCCCCTTAACTATTCAGCTCCCTAGCTCCCTTCTCATCTTACTAAATACCTCTGTATCTTGCTACTTCTTACTCCCATAATGCTCCTCCAGTCCTCCTCATACTCAAACTATCCCTAACCCCCAACCACAACCTCTCCAACTCCCTCACTTTCACTCCATATCCTCCTCCCTTATTCCACCCAACCTATTGCATCTTTTTCATCCCAAACTATTCTATACCTCAACTAAAACTGTCTCTCTGAAACTTCTGCTAAACCCTAACAAATACCTACTATACAAACCTTACAGACCAAAACTTATCACCTACAATGTCCTAGCCTTATCTGGAGACATTCATCCTAACCCTGGCACTTGCCTCAGCACAAACTACTCCATCCCTCCACCCTCTTCCTCACCTACAACAAATAACACTCCCCACCCTTTCTCTTCTCCTCCCACTTCCCCCCTTAGCACTCTGAAGATCTTCACTATCAATGCCCAGAGCCTTAACAACAAATGTCACCATGTACAAGCCTGGATTAATCACAATCAACCTGACATCCTAGCCATCTCTGAAACTTGGCTAAAACCCCATATCACTGACTCTGAAATATTACCTCCTGGTTACCATATCCTCAGAAGTGACCGTTTAGACAAAAAAGGCAGAGGCTCTGCTCTAATTTACTCCAATCTTCTCTCTCTAATTCCTCTTCAAATCCCTACCCCTAATTTCAAAAATTCTGAAATCACAGCAAGCCTTCTCCGATTAAATAAACATAAAAATATCTGCTTCATTTCCTTATACATCTCCCCAGGCAACAATATCTCCACCCTTGAAGATATTCTATATTGGGCCTCAACTCAAATAAAATATGAAACCTATATTCTAGGCGATGTCAATATCGACTGGAATAAAATTAACATACCATCCCCCTCACTTTCCATTAACCTTCTAAACTTCACCCAAGTAATCTCTTCAACTACTCGCCCTAACAAAAATCACCCCCCAGGGTCCATCTTAGATTGGATTCTATTCTCCCATCCAAACAAAATCACTCTCTGTGGCACTATCCCTGACACGTTCAGTGATCATCTCCCTGCATTCATCCATCAATCAAGTAGTTCCATCCAACACCAACATCTCTACATTCAAACTCGTAACCTCAGCAACTTCAACCCCTTAATTTTTTCTAACATCTTTAAACAAATTAACTGGCAACCTCTAAATACCCTCCCACTCGACAATGCTGTTGAGCATTTTAACTCTATCTTCCTAGATGCTCTTAACTCCCTAGCCCCCCTAAGAAATAAGCAAATCAAAACTAATTCTGCACCATGGCTGACCAAAGAAACTAAACAAATTATGCATCACAGAGACAAATCCTGGAAGCTCTATCATTGTTCTCTACCTTACTCCTATATACCCAACTCCACAACTAAGTAAAAAAAACTTATTACCAAGGACAAAAAAAAAACTACTATAATAAACTCCAGTCCAATAACAATAAAAACCCAAAACAATTCTGGAAATCAGTCAACTCCCTACTTCATCTCGGATCTCAAAACAGCCCTTGCCCTGACCCTAATCTATTCAACAGTGAACTGAGCTCCCACTTCAATACCTTCTTTACTGAATCCATAGCTAAGCTAACCAAAACATTCCCTAATAACAACCCACCTAACTCCCTTTTCACTTCACCCAACAACCCAAACAACAATCCCCTCAATTTCCATCTCAAACCTGTTTCCACCACTTTTATAAAAAAGCTTCTATCCAAGCTAAAGCCATGCTCTAATGCCCCTGACAACATTCCCTCTTCCTTCCTCAAACATGCAGCTGAAGGTATCGCTCTCCCAATTAGTATTCTGATTAATAGATCCTTAAATGAGTCATACGTACCAAAACTCTGGTGTTCAGCCTACATCCTACGTCTTCACAAAGGAGGCAAAAACACCACTATTCTAACTTCCGACCCATCGCCCTACTCTCTCCAATATCTAAAATTCTAGAAAAATGTGTCCACCACCATCTTTTACCTTATCTAATTCAAAATCACCTCCTAACACCCACCCAGCATGGCTTCCGTTCTGGCCTCAGTACCATAACTGCCCTACTATCCTTCCTAGAAACTGTCAATCAAGCACGAGACTCTGGACTCATTGTATCCACAGTACTGCTAGATCTTTCAAATGTCTTTGACACCATCTCCCACACTCACCTTCTTCATCATCTGGCTAATCTCAATCTCTCCCCAAATACTCTTTCCTGGTTCTCCAGTTACCTATCTGATAGATCTCAAGCAGTCAAATGGAAGAGCTCCTTCTCTTCCTTCTTGCCTACACCTACTGGCGTTCCTCAGGGCTCCATCCTTGGACCCATGCTTTTCAACATCTTTATAAATAACCTTCACACCTTCGTCCCTGACACCACAGTCATCCAATATGCCGATGACTCTACCTTGGTCTGCTCTGCCCCAAACTTTCCTGAACTACTGACCAAAACCCAATTAGCCTTTATCACTACAGAGAACTGGATGCACCAAAACCACCTTTCTCGCAACTCCAATAAATCCAAAATACTATTTTTTCTCCCCTCCAAGGTTTCCTCTTTTTACAAAAACACTTTCAATGTCCTAAGCCAAACTAACACTGCCAGTGAAGTGGTCCCCTCTGCAAAACTCCTTGGCATTACCATAGATGAACACCTCAAATTTGATCTTCACATACAACAAAACAAAGAAAACCCACCAAAAGCTAGGTATGCTATATAGGAACAATCACTTTCTTTCCATCTCCACTAGGCATACCCTGGCAACCACCTACCTCATACCTTCCCTTCTATATGGAGCCCCTCTTCTAACCAATTTGTCTGTTACCAACACCTCTAAGCTCGAAGCTTGCTATAATAAGATCTCTAAATTTGCCACCAAATCCAAAACATCAACTCACCACTGCCTCAGCCTTCACTCTCTGAACTGGTTAGAACTCCCTAACCACCTAGACTATCTACAACTAACCACTGCTCACAAACTAATATTCTCCCCTGATAAATGCCCAGCCTTAAAGGACATCCTTCCTCCATACATCCCTAACAGATGACTGAGATCTGAACACCAAAACCTAATCTCCATTCTTAAACCCAAACGACCCGCTGGCCAGCTTTTACTCTCCTTTTCTCTATACCCAACACTGAATCCTTCAAAACTCAACTTTTTCTTCACATATCTTCCAAATAGAAATGTTCCTGCTTTCACCCCACTTAAATTCTAGGGAATCCCCACTAAGCTCTCCTTACCCCCACTCCACTATACTCTCATACTTATTCTTATTTCTCAAAATATCCAGAACTAGCAAACTTTAATTGACTCCAAGCATGTAAATATTGTTTCATCAAAAAAAAAAAAAAAAAAAACACTCTGTTGTCAAGTTGTTAAACTGTCTCATAATGTATATTACACTCTGCAACTCTCGAATGTATGAACCCTACTCTTGTATTTCACTTTGTAACCTTTATTTTCTATTTTGCAACCTATACTGTATGGTATTTCACTTTGCAACCTTTATTTGCATTTTGTAACCTATATTGTATTATACTGTTCATGGAGCATTTCTCCCCAGCCCTCCACTGAAAATGGGCACTTCTTGGCCCAGTGGACTTCCCCGGTAATCAAACTGAAAATAAATAAATAAATACATTTTCAAATATAGACTATTATTGATACCTATTCATCACTTCCATATCAATAACATGTTTGTTACTTACTGCAGTGGGATCCTTTGAAGGAACGAGGAATTTCATGAAATCCAGACAATTTTTCTTTCTCTTGTAATGAGCTTGGTACCTCTTCAACCAGCTGTGATACAAATTCCTTTATTTCTTTACGTTTATCTGGACTTAAAAGAAGTGAGTCTGGTGCCATCAGATGATCTGAGCAGTTAATCAAGGCATGATAATACATTTTCTTTCTCTGAAGAATATGAATTTGACTGAAAAAAATATGTCAGTTATATTATACAAATACTTTTCTTGTGTTGTATATTTATTTTGGATCAATTCCAAGACAGGATAATAACAGCATTGTTAATAATCACTTGAAATGTATAAAGCTAAAAGCAATCAGAGCACACCACCAAAAATATAAACTGGGAGGGGCACTGTATGACAATCCAAGAAAAGTCCCATCCAATTCAAGATAAAATAATTTAATTAAGCACTTTTGTTTCAAGTATGAAACTTCTTCCAAATAACAAACCAACACACAAACTCAGTTTAAATACATGACATTATTAATCACGTGACACATGAAGGAAAAAACAAAAGAAACAAAGTCAAAAACTTGAATAAAAACATTATATTAATATTATATACCTTAAAATAAAGGTACCAGTAAATAAATAAACAAATAAAATCTCATATTAGCCCTAAAGATTTTAGCTTAAGTACACAATTAATAGAAATTGTGTCATTTAAACCAGGACTGACTCCTGCATTTGTTTTATCTGCCAGAATAGCTCATGAACCTCTAGGAAAAGGTTCACAGTGCCACCCCATGGACTAGGTTGTGAAGCTTCTATACCAAAAAATAAAAAATAATGCTCAGAAAATTCAGAAATGTGTCTAGCCAGGGCATTATTAAGGTCTTTCTAAATAACACTGTAATTATTAAACAAACTAATGCAGGCAAGCCTTCAGACTCTAGTATCTAAAATGTTTATTGTATTAAAACACAAGCGTTTTCACCAAATGCTTCCTCAAGTGTTCATAATTCATTTGTTGTTTGTGCATTAGTGGTATTTGTTGTTTGTGCTAAATACTGTAAATATGTTTCTGTCCTTAAAAGCCTGTTTTTGAGTTTTCCAATATAAAAACAGGCACATTTCTGACAAATAGCTGCATAAACAATACCCTTAGAATAACAAGTGCAATAAAACTTAGGGCTGATATTAATATTACCCACAATAACCCCTTGATGTTCAACAAAAACCTGCAACTATTACAGTGGCCACATCTAAAAGTCCTCCATTTACCTCAATTGTAGTTTTGTTTACCACTGTTATGTCCAAACAGCTTCTTAAGACACACTCCCCTTTGCACTGTAAACAATGGGGAAAACCCCACCGTTTTTGCTATACAGTCTGACTAAAAACACCCCAGTTTCTTTGAATAAAATTTTTAATGCCTGAAAAGTCAAGGCTGTAGGTGGTAATAAAACCTGTCCTCCAATTCTCATGAGGGGATTGTTTAGTAACATTACAGCTATGTGTATTCCCCAAAAGTGGGGTGTAGGTGCTAAGTTCTCTCTTAGAAACCACCTTATTCATAATAGCCATAAAAATATTTCAGCTACTCTCTTCTCAGGAGCATGTTCTTTAATATTTCACACTCCAATAAAAAAACAGAAATATTATAAACCATCCTAGCAGCCCTAACCAGTTGTCCTTTAACCATTGCTTTTCTCTGATGCAGAGAGTGGCTGCTTGTGAAATGTAAAAAATAATTTGAATATGTTGGCTTCCTGAAAATAGAAGATGCAAATTTGTTCTTAGGTTTGTCTTTAGTTAACTCAATATCTAAATAGTGTAGGGTTTCACCTGAAACTGAGTGCATAAACTTAAACAAAATGAAGTGGTATTGTTAAAGAAATCAAGAAATTCCTGTATCTTTCATAACCTGTCAGTCCAAAAATACAGATATCATCCAGGTATCAAGTGTAAAAGGACCAAGAGTCAATAAACTTAGAATTTAGAATATATTTCTTCTCCTGCATCCCCATTACAATACTGGCAAAAATTGGGGCACACGATGAACCCATGGTCACTCCTTTTTGCCTAAAAATCATACCATCAGAATAAATAAAATTATTAGTAAGAACCATGTCTATCAAGTTTGTAATAACTTTGATTTCTCTCCTACTCAGTTCACTATTTTCAATAAGAAACTCAAACATTTGTTATATATGGCTTCGGAAATTTGTGATAAAAAATCCCAAGAATCCTTGACTAAATATTCAAGCCCTTGAGTGGTCCCTTTAAGTTAAAAATCAATAAACTTAGCTAAGGGAAATGTTTTATAGGCCTGATAATACATTTCCTTTCTCTGAAGAATATGAATTTGACTGAAAAAAAAACATGTCAGTTATATCATACAAATACTTTTCTTGTGTTGTATATTTATTTGGGTTCAATTCCAAGGCAGGATAATAACACAATTGTTCTAAAATGCAGTAAAATCATTGTTGTGAACATCTGTTAATCAAACCAAAATGCAGTTAAAGCCTTGTTGTGAACATTTAGGTTCATAGGTAGGTACCAGGCTATCTGCCCGAGGGCATTTATAAGCCTAGCCAGAATGTGTCGGCTTTCGCCACCCCATTGATTAATTAACTGAGCCTCTGTCAAGCAGAGCCAATGAAGTGATCCCAGGGGTGTACTTTCTGTTACCCATCCACTCGTCAAGGCTTCTCTTGAAGAGCGTTAGTGAGGGGCTCTGCCTAATGCAGTTAGGAATTTTGTTCCAAAGCATGGGGAGTCTCTGTGACAGGAATCTATCCCTCCAGCATGTTCTATTTATTGTTGTGGCAAGGTTTAGCTCACTAAAGCACGTGGCTCGCAGTGACTTGGATTTCTTTAGATGGAGCATGTCCATCAATTCTGAGTTGGACATGGCTTTGTAAGTCAGGCAGAGATCACCTCTGAGTAAGCGATATGCCACTGAGTGCAGCCAGAGTTTTCTCAGTCAGGCTGCATAGGACATATGTCTGAGGCCAGTAATCCTCTTGGTGAGGTGCTTTTGTGGTCTTTCAAGCTGTTGGAAGTGTCTTGTGAGGTACATTGTACTCTATGATGGGTCTGATGAGCGACGAGTAGAGGGGCACTATAACCTCATTATTTCTAGATGCGAACCCTTTAGTAATTAGATGGGCCACATAGAAGGATTTCCTAACTACTTTGGCAATATGATTGTCAAAGGAGAGATTACTATCTACCTGGGTCCCCAGATCTCTTATTACCTCTTCTGTATTAAGGGGGCTGCCGCCTATGTGGTAATTCGTGGGTGTTTTGTTTTTCCCAAATGGGATGACTATGCATTTTTTGGCAATTAGCTTGAGGCCATGACTTTGACACCAGGTGTCTGTCTCAGTAAGGCCTTTTTGGAGGATGTCCGTGTCAGCCGGAGAGTCAATTATGGCTCCCAGTTTGCAGTCATCGGCAAACTTGGTTCGCCATAGTCCTCCTGCATTTGCCTGTACTTCTGAGAAATATATGCCGAACAGTAGGGGTCTCAGAACTGAGCCTTGTGGGACACCACTTGTGACTGGTTTAGAGTCAGACCTGGAGCCCACTATTCTTACCATGTGAGTTCTGTCTGTAAGCCAGTTGGCAACCCATCTTGTGACGTAGGGTTTTATGTTCAGGCTGGTGAGTTTTTCTATAATACCTGAGTGAGGAATGGTGTCGAACGTCTTGGCGAGATCAAGGTAGGCTGTGTGAACCACCTTTCCCTCATCTATGGCCTTGGTAACTGAATCGAAGAAGTCAACCAGGTTTAGTTGGCATGATCTTCCCTTAACAAAGCTGAACTGGGTCAGTTCAAGTGTTTGGAGGTTCCCAATGTCTTTGTTAATGAGTTCCATGATGATGCGCTCCATAGCCTTCCAGACCAGGCTAGTCAGGCTTATGGGGCAATAGTTACCAGGGTCAGTTGTGGCCCCTCCTTTGTGGAGCGGAATAACCATTACCGTGCGCCATTCTATGGGCATGTAGCCTGTGGAGAGGCTGAGGTTGAAAAGCATGTTTAGGTGGGGGGTTAGTTTGTTCTGTAGTTCGTGCAAGACGCAGCTTGGGACACCATCTGGCCCCATTGATGCTGTGTTTTTGGCTTTTGAAAGGGCTGTTTTCACCTGTGCTTCTGTGATTTCTGGGACACTACACTTTTCCGGTATTGTTGTGGGCCCGTTTGAAGGTGAGAGGGAGGTGAAGTTTGCACTGAATCTATCTGCCAGTATGTTGGCAATATCAGTAGGTTCAGTATATTTTGTGCTATTTTGCACTATCTCAGAGCATATCTGTGAGTTGCCACTTAGATTCTTGACATAGCTAAAGAAGGCTTTGTGGTTATCTTTCGAATCCTTGGCTATTTTTCTTTCGAAGTTAGCCTTGGATGATTTTATGAGGGACCTTAGTTTCTTAGTGATACTGATCAGGGATGTCTTTCCTTCTTGGGATTTGCTTTTTTTCTGAACTAGTTTCCTCCTTTTGTTGTATAACCTGTTTATGGCAGGGGTCCACCAGAATGGTTTCCTTCTCTTAGGGGAGTGAGTCTTGGTTTTGCTAGGGATGGCACGATCCATGCATCCTTGTAGGTGCTCATAGAGTGCAATTGTAAAGGATTCTGCATCTTGGGCAGTGTTATCCTTTAGCATAGGGGCTGTGAAACTTACCACCTCTGCCTTAAGTAAGGTGAAGTTTGCTTTAGAAAAGTTTTTCACTGTGGTTTCCTTGGTTGGGGGTGGTGGTGGGGTGTGGACATCCAGGGTGATTAGTTTATGGTCTGATCTAACCAGTGATGGGTTGACCTCCGGTATGGAGCACCTGTCGCCCATGTTGGTGATGACCAGGTCCAATATGTTGTGCCCTCTGGTAGGGGAGTTTAGCAGCTGATCCAGGGCATTTGATTTGATAAATTCCAGGAAGCGCTGAGCCTGGGAGTTTGTACTCAAGTAGTTTTCCCAGTTAATGGTAGGGTAATTGAAATCTCCCAAGATCAGGATGTTCGGTAGGACCTTCATGTTTTCCAGTGTCTCCAGAAAGGCAGAGTGATGGTCCTGGGTCATGGAAGGTGATCTGTAGCAGGCCACAATTTGCATTGCAGATTTGCCTGATGTTAGTTGCACATGGATGATCTCGAGGTATCATGCTGCGCCACTAACCTAGAGGTGTGAGTATCCTTGATGAATATGGGTACACCCCCTCCTTTTGTGTTTCGGTCCGTGTTCTGTGGCCGAAATGTGTGATATGAGTTGCAGCCCAGTAGTGCTGGAGTGCTCTCTGGAGCCTTGAACCAGGTTTCAGTTACTGCACAGATGTCGACGTTCTCCATACTTAGGAGTGCTTCGAGTGCATGCATTTTGAGATTTAAACTCCTGGCATTGAGTAGCATAACGCTCAATTTTTTACTTGTGCTGTTTACGGAGGTGGGTTTGAATTTTGAGCCTTGCCTAGAAAAGGCACTAAGAGGGCAGCAATATCTACCAGAATGTGTACGCATGCTTAAGAAGGCAGCAAATGATGACACTTGTGTTCCAGATACTGCTGTCTCTGTCATATGTCAGAAATCACAGGATCGGTTAGGACATAATGGAGAAGGCTCCAGCTATACATATCAATAAACTTACAAATTTAACAGTACTAAAACTAGAAATAGAAAATGAACAAGGACTACTAAACTGAGAGTTTGCAACAATGATGAAAGTTGCATACTTATTGAAATGACAGATTTGTAGTGATAGTTTCATATCCTTCACCTACAGGACTAAGAAATGCAGGTATTCAGCCTGGCTCATAAAACTTTACCAGGCCACCCTAGCCTCTCTGTTTATCTATAATGTACAGTGCCTGAAGGCTCATCTCTAGATCTCTGAAGCCTGCAAAGGTGGAACAGCAAATAAGGAGGGAGGCAGAAAAAAAACAAGTTAGTACAACAGACTCCTTTAAAGGATGGATACAGGCAGACACTGAAAATAACATATATTTTTATCTTGCTAAAAAGTTCTCCACAATCCAAACCTACTAGCATGACAATAACCAGTAACTACTAATTTCCTAACCCTGAATGCCATCATGTGGCAGCCATGTTGAGGTGATCATGTTTTCTTAAAAAGCTACTTCTTGACCATACTGCACTATGAGGGCATAGCTGATGAAATTATAATAGCCTACTCTGTGCTGTCAGACAAAATTTTGTCACTTAGAAAGGCAGTATTGAGAAATATTGTTGAGTCTGAGAATCTGCAGTAAAAATCAGTGACTTTTTTTTAAATGACTCTTACATATGCATTACACCATCCATGAAAAATTCATGAAAAATAAGAAATAATTTAGAGAATTCAGCCTTTTAAAAACTGATATTTTGTGAGTTTTAAGTCCTATCTTCCTTCCTTGCATCAGCCAGAGTATCATATTTCCTGGCTTGCAAACATCAGCTAATTAATGAAGTTGCTCTCAGTAGTTATCAGGCTTATTCACCTTTTGACTATAAAAGGCTTCACAGGTTTAGGACCCCAGATAACAGAAGGAATGCAACTTCATATAACAGCACAGAGGTAAATAAAGTTGGTATTTTGCATCTGAATAGCTTTATGACCTCAGTGGGTAGGAAATAAGAAAAAGGAGCTATAGGTTACCTTGCTGTGTTTGGTTTCCTTAGCAAAATACTTTCAGATGTGATAGGCAAAGTGATATAATAGCAAAGGAGACAAATTCCTTAAAAAGTATTATGTGATTTCCTTCAGCCCCTGCATTGTTGTACATAGCAGGCCGATTAGGAAAGAAATACCACAGAGTGGGAGAAACTGATAAACCATGTCTCTTTAATGTGTAAAAGTATGGAGATCATCACCCATGGAAGAAAATAGACTCTGGGGGTTATGGTAAGTACGTAACTTTCACATGTGACATTTGTAATTTAATATCATTTGCCTGTAGGACAAAGTTTCAGGTTAACTAGTCATGGGTTGTGCTACAGAGGGTAAAGCCCTGAAAAAGGTGAGCTGCCAGATAGATGACTTATAAATCATAACCTGGTCATGTGGTACTACAAGGTACAGAAGATAATTACTTTAAAACTGCAGCTACAAGAGCCACAAAGTCACAAATTGATACTGAAAAGTCACAATAAAGAACATATGAACTCAAGATTATTAAAGTTCAGTCCTAAATCTAGAAAGTAGCTGCCAAGCTTCAGCAACAGTTCTGGAGTTGTGGGAGCTATTACATACTTTTTACATAGTGGTTTAAAGAATAAGCAGACCATTGTTACAACCTTTTCTAAAGCGTATGAAAATTATGAGGAATCTTGAGCTGGCTACAAGTGAAAGTGCTACAATAATGGCAGAAACACTATGAAAAGGAATTAAATATCAAGGATGAAGCATCTGGAAGTAACCTGCAGATGCTGCAACTAATAACAACCATCAGGAGGAAGGTGCTAGACCATGGACTGAAAGGAAATAGTCTTCAAAGGACAAAAAACTCTGAGAAAACAGAGGGGAACCTGTCACCTGGATCATCTAAGGGAAACAGCTTGGATATATATGGTACAAAGATATCCATGATAGCTAGGTACTGCACTGAAAAGGACTGAAGAACAGTTGTTAGCCAGACCATGAATGGAGGCTGTGAGCAAGATGAGCCAATTAGAAAAACAAAGCCAGGTCACAATGAGAAATGATTAGCTTTTCAATAATCCAGTGACTTGAATTCTTCAAAGGAGAAAGTAAAATGCAAGAAAAATACATGAGTTGACTAAGAATGTATCTATGGTACCAAGGAACATTGTAAACTTGGGGGAAAATACAACAAAGGTTGTAATTCTTCTAATCTTCAAAAATGCCAGGAAAAGGTGTGTTTTTTGTATATGTAGATATGTAATGGGGTAAGATTCTGAATGACGTTAACATTTTTGAACACTTAGAAAACATTTTCTTTGTCCTTTCATAAAAAGGTGCACATGTTGAATTCAGTAGTATTAGGTAAGTTAGAATATGGTAAAAGTATTTACCCTTTCCCCAAAGAAAGAGAAAATTATTATTATTATTATTATTACTGCTTTTCTATGGGGGTAGTAGACTTAATTCCATTAGAAGAGGGGACAATGTATTGTAATAATAAAGAAGGAGGTTAACTCCATAGTCTATTTAGCATCATTACATCTTTACTGGGTTTTATCCGCGGTGGTGGTGCTGCGGTAGCGTTGTCGCCCCACAGTAAGACGCTGTCTGGTTCGATTCTCAGCTAGACCGTCTTCTGCGTGGAGACATGCGTGAATGGGCATACCTTCGTTGAAGGTTGTGCATCAGGGCTGGCGACTCGGCACGTAAATATCAACTGCCAATCATTAGCGGACCGGAGTTCTGCTGTGGCGACCCCTAACTGGGAAAAGCCGGAAGACACAACAACAACAGCATCTTTACTGGGTTTTATCCAAATTGATACTTACAGATATTTATATGCTAGGAAAGATATTATGGATGAAGTATATGAATATAAGGAATATTGTTTTAATGAAGAAAAGGAAATTAACCTCTAACTATATTGCAACAAATATTTGTACAAATGTATTGACTGGAAGTTAGACTTGGGAGAGTTGATAAATTATCAGAAATTGTTGTATGCTTTGATTATAGATATAACCAAAAAGGAATCCGGACAGGCTGAAGTAAAATAAGAAGTTATGTACCTACCATAACGTTCCATGTTAGTTGTCTTCTCTCGCCTTCTTTCTTGCTTGATGGGTTCGGAGCCGATCCCTCGGCTCCGACTCGGCACTTGCTAAGCTCGAGAGTCACTTTTACCAGCTCGAGGCAGCCCCATATCCCATGATGCAAGGCGGTAAGTACCCAGATCCCGTTTGATAACAAAGGGCAATAGCACCAAGCATAAAACACTTCCCAAAGGAAGAAAGAAAACTTACAGGATGGAAGAAGGACCAGGTCTGAATGGTCTTCAGCATAATAATTTCTTATAACAAGGTCTGTCCAGGCCTGGGGGAAGGAGGGAGGGTCGCAAGAAAGAAGGCGAGAGAAGATAACTAACATGGAACGTTATGGTAGGTACATAACTTCTTAATGTTAAGTTGTCAATCTCGCCTTCATTCTTGCTTGATGGGACCGCGTCCCTAGCACCTCTATCCTGGGTGGCTCAATGGAACAGACTCTTGAGGACTGTAGAGCCAAAACTGGCTCTGTCCCTGGAGGCCAAGTCCAATTTGTAATGGGAAACAAAAGTGTGAGGAGTGGCCCAAGTGGCGCTGCACAAATAGTGTCTAAAGGAAGTCTAGCTTGAAAGGCTGTAGAAGTAGCTAAGCTCCTAGTTGAATGTGCTTTAGGTTTTGAGCACAGCTGTTTTCCCCTGAGCAGATAAATTTCAGAGATGACCGAAGAAAGCCATCTGGACAAGGTCACTTTAGAAACAGGAAGGCCTTTTTTATTATCCGCATAGGAAACAAAAAGTTGATCAGATTTTCTAAATTTTTTTGTTCTGTCCAAATAATATCTAAGTTGACGGTGGACATCAAGATAATGTAGCTTTTGTTCAGCTCTGTCTGAATAGTTTGGGAAAAATACAGGGAGATCAATGGATTGATTCAAATTGGTCTTTGAAGCGACCTTAGGCAAAAAGGTCGGATTAGTTCTCAAAGATACTCTGTCTTTGTGAAAAACCAAATAGGGAGGTCGAACCGATAGAGCATGAAGTTCAGACACCCTCCTGGCCGATGTAATAGCCACTAGGAATAAAGTTTTCCAAGAAAGAAATTTCAGGGAACAAGAAACAGCTGGCTCGAACGGGGGAAGAATCAAGGATGTCAGCACTAAATTTAGATCCCACTGAGGAGGAGGATTCCTGATTGGAGGCTTTAGTAGGAAAATTCCTTTCAAGAAGGCCCTGCAGAGCCTATGGGACATAATATTATGATCTGCGACCCCGACATGAAAGTTGGAGATAGCAGCCAATTGAACTCTGACTGTGGAAGAAGAGGAGCCTGCATGAAAAATCTCTGCTAAGAAGTCCAGGACTGCCTGAACAGGGGCAGTGAAAGGATCAATATTCTTGGCCTTAGCCCAATAAGAGAAGCGTTTCCATTTGCTTGCATAAATCCTCCTGGTAGAGGATTTTAACGGCTACTATGATGTCTCTAACTGGGTTAGAGATCAAAGGAAGCCTGGCTAAGGAAGGAAGTGGAGCAACCATGCTGTGAGGTTGAGAGAAGGGATAGACCGGTGCAGCTGACCGGATTGGTGAATCAGAAGATCTGGCACTGGGTCCAGATGCCACGGCTGCACTAAAAGGTGATGATGGAGGAACGGGAACCAAACTTGTCGAGGCCAGTAAGGGGCAATGAGAATCAGTTTCGCTCTCAAAGCGGTAGCTTTCTGGATAACTTGAGGGATCAGAGGAAATGGAGGAAGGCATAAAGAAGTCCCTGGGGCCAATCCTGGGTCAGAGCGTCTCTGGGGGATGGCCTGGTAGAGGAAGAGACAGAAGAAGTCTGGGCATTTGCTGTTTTGGGGAGTAGCAAAAAGATCGCAACATGGATGACCCCATTCCAGAAATATCTCTTCCGCTATAGATTGCTTGAGAGACCACTCATGAGGCATGAGAATAGCTCTGCTCAATCTGTCCGCTACAATGTTGGTTTTCCCAGGGATATGCGTTGCTACCAGAAACCGATGAGAGGAGATCGCCCATTGCCATAGTCTGAGCTTCTCGACACAAGGGGTAGGACTTGGTTCCGCCCTGTTTGTTGATATACCAAACTACAGACATGTTGTCTGTGTGGACTGCAATTGTCCCTACGGGAAGAAAGTCGTTGAGGGCTTGCAACGTTAAAAGCACTGCTCTCATCTCCAGGACATTTATGTGCAGATGGTACTCGAACGGCTGCCATGTCCCATGAACCATCCTGCCCTGATAATGACCCCCCCACCCGATCAGGGAGGCATCCGTGGTGACAGTGGCTATCGGGGATGGGGGTACAAAGTACCTGCCTTGGTGAACCTGAGGAGATGTGATCCACCAAGCAAGATGATCTTTGCAAGTCTGTGTCACCAAAATCTGGCGACGCATTGGAAGTTGTTGGTACGACCACTGTGTGAACAGCATCCACTGAAGAAGGCGCATGTAGAATTGAGCCAGGGGAAGAAGAGTAATGGCCGCAGCCATGAGGCCTAATACCTTTAGAACCATTCTGGCCTGTACTTTCATGTTGGCCAGAATGATCCTGACATGACTCTGAATGTCTGAAACTCTTTGATCTGTAAGGGTAGCTGACATCCGAACAGTGTTTAAGTTTGTGCCTATGAAAGTAATAGACTGGCAGGGCGATAAGGATGACTTTTCGAAGTTGATCGAGATGCCCAAATGAGAACAAAGACTTATTGTGTAATCCCTGGCTTGAATAAGCTGATGCCTGGTGGTGGCTGACAGGAGCCAGGCGTCGAGATCTGGAAACACCTGGAATCCTTGGCGTCTCAGGTGAGCCGTGACCACTGCCATGCATTTGGTGAACACTCTGGGGGCTGTAGTGAGACCAAAGGGCAGGGCTCTGAACTGGAAATGACTGGACCCCAGCCGAAGCGGAGAAATCTCCTGGGCGTCTGTGAATTTTGATGTGATAGTACGCATCCTGAAGATCTATTGAGCACATCCAGTTGTCCTTCTGTAAGAAGGGCAGAATTGACTGAAGAGTGACCATTCGAATCTTGTTTTCCTCACAGACTTGTTGAGTCTGCTGAGATCAATATTGGTCTCCAGTCTCCCGTCTTTTGGGGACCAAAAAGAACCTTGAGTAGATTCCGGGCTCTGAATGGTCTGTTGTAACTGGCTGTATGGCTCTTTTTGCAGTAGTTTTGAGACTTCTAACTCTGCAATTTCCCTTAGACCGGGTGGTACATCTGGAAGGGAATTTGAGGGGAAAGGACTTTCCTCGAAAGGAATTAAGTAACCCTTGGATATGATCGACTGTACCCATCTGTCTTGAGTGAGGGAATGCCAGGCTTCTGGGTACAGTGATAATCTTCCCCCGACTGCCTCCAAGGAGGGACAGCCGGGCAACATCTCAGGGATGCTGAAAGGGCTTGTCAGAGAGAGGCTCTCTGTTTCCCTGGTTTTTTGGACCCCCTCTGCCTCTAGAGCGGCGTCTGTTGTTGTTACCCCCTCTGCCTCTAGGGGTAAACTGACCACGTGAATCCGGCGTGACTCCTTGGGATTTGGGGAACCACATTTTGCCACCTTTCTGTCCTTTGGGGTAAGGTCTAGAAGGGGTGGAAAAACGGACTCCTACAGCAGAAAGAGTCTTGCCGTCCTGCTCACACCTGGTCAAAGTTTCCTTCACCTGAGGGCCAAACAAAGCTGACCCATCAAAGGGAGAATTTGTGAAGGACGCCTTAAAGGGATCTGCAAAGTCACATAGCCGCATCCAGGCTTGGCGTCTAAGAGCCACACCTGTACCTGCGGCCCTACTCGCTCCATCAGCAGCATATGATATTAGCCGCATGGAGGAGTTTGCAATGGAATTAAGGGTTCCTAGCTGCGAAGCAATTTTTTCTTGAGCCCCTGTAGGATCCTGTACTACTTCACCCAGCTCCTTAAGGATATCCCTCTGGAGTCTGGTGAAGTGACATAAATAATTCAGCGAGCATAGCAAAGGTCGCTGAGGACAACATCCGCTTACCGTACCTATCCATGGTCCTAGAGTCCTTATTACGAGGATGGACAGGTACGGAAGGATCTGCAAGTTCCTTCTTGGTGGCAGCAGCCACCACCATGGCATCAGCGGGGACACCCTTAGTGAGGAATTGCTTGTCACACGGGGCAGTGATAAATTTTGAAGGCCTCCTAGGGACTGGCTCTACAGAGTCAGGAGCAGCCCACGCCTTTCGGGCAATAACCTGCATAAGGGGGTCGAAAGGCGGAGACACCCAGGAGGTGGAGGGCCGAGATCCAAACGCCTCTAGGTATACTGACTCATCCTCAGAGGGATTATTGGTGGGCCAGTTTCCCCTCTGTCTAAGGAGTTCTAGGATGTCTGAGAAGGAGACATCCTCAGAGGGGGATCTTGGGGATCCCTCTGACTCATCAAAGTCAGTATCTGAAGTGATAGACTCGGGGGAGTCTACGTGTTTCCTCTTACAAGTCCTCTTCCTAGGAGGATCTCCCGAAACATCAGGAGAATCTTGGAAGAGGGAAATTCCCAATGGGGAAACCTGAGGCGGAGGATCTCTGGGTCCTGTAGCAAGAGAAGTGGCAGAGATGTCAACAGGCACTATAGAGGGAGGAGCTAAGGGAACAGACTGCTGGCTGATACCAGTGGCCAGCACACTCTTCATCACCTCGAATGCTCCCCTCCCAGGCAGGTCCGAGAGAACCCGTTCGAAGAGCTAGGAACTCCAGGGACCACCGAAAGGGAAGTCTCGAGGCAGATGTCGGAGCAGAGCTCACCAAGGCCGAGGCTCCAAGGGGAAGAGCGGGTTCGGACAAGGGTCCGATGCCACTCACCCGCTCAGAGGAGACCATGCAAGCCCGGCCACCGAATCCCTCTAAGGAAGGTCTCGAAGAGGAGATAAGAGTAGAGGCTGAAGGGACAGAAGGGGGTATCCGTCCCTCAGCCGTAGCAGTAACCATTCCCGAAGACTCCAACTCCAAGCTCTGGGGTAGAGTTGAAGGAGGAACTGTAACGGGGTGTGGACCAATAGTCGTCTGTTGAGACGGACTATGTAACATTTGGGCCAGTGCCTGTGACTTAAGTAATCTACTGACCACTCTCTCTAAGTCATGGTCCGAAAGCCTGGATGACCTTGAAGATCAGCTCCGATGGCTCCGTTCTGAGAGGAGAGGTGAAGCCGGAGCCGAAAGTATCGGCTCCAAGGAAGGAGACCTCGACCTCTTCCTCGAAGGAGCCATCGGAACCGATGAAACTATAGAACCCGACAACTTATCGGAGCCGACAGGTAGCCTCGATGCATCGGCTCCAGCCGGAGCCGATACAGCCACAAAAGTAACGGTGTCGGAGCCGATTGGAGCCGACACCGATGCCTGTGCCACATGGTGGTCAGAGCCGATCGGAGCCGACACCGAAGTGGTCGATGCAGAATCGGCACCGATAGCCATCGGTGCCGAAGGCTTGGTTAAGCCAGAATCGGCTCCAGCCAGAGCCGATCTCGACTCAGAACGAGTCGGAGCCGAGGCCGCAGGCTTTGACACAGAAGCCTGGGCCTTGGAAGACTTGGCAGTCTTAGGTGGAGCCGACTTAGCGGAGAGCCCTCCGGCAAGAAACCCCTAAGTATTAATTTGTTTCTTCTTTCCTGCAGGACTCTCTGGCTGAAAGAATGACATATAGCACAGGAGTCCTGCAGGTGAAGAGGCCCCAGGCAATAAAGGCAAGAAGTGTGACCGTCTGTCAGAGACATCTTCTGACAGCACGAGTCACACTTCTTAAAGCCTGAGACCCTTTCTTTTGACATGGTGTACACAAGCACACACACACACCAGCCAAAGAATTTAAATTTAAATATACCAAAAAGGTATAACTACCAACACACACACACACCCTAACAGGGGGGGGGTGGGATGGGTAAAGTCTGACTAAAAAAATAATAAGAGACAGACAAATTTCTGTCAGAAACAGTTTAAAACTAAATAAAAACTAACAATAAGGGGTTTTTAAGTTAAAAGGGGCTAAAATAGCGAATTAGTAAATCACTTACCAGGAGCTGGTAAAAGGAGGACCTCATAAGCGAAGCGGCAAACGAGATCTGGATACTTACCGCCTTGCATCATGGGATATGGGGCTGCCTCGAGCTGGTAAAAGTGACTCTCGAGCTTAGCAAGTGCCGAGTCGGAGCCGAGGGATCGGCTCCGAACCCATCAAGCAAGAATGAAGGCGAGATTGACAACTTAACATTAGCTGTTTATTACATTCCAAATCACACCAAAAACTTTTAAAATGACGAGAAATCCAAATGCAGTAAGCGCTTTGGTTTGGCTATGCCAAACTTCCTCTGACAAAGGCGCCATCATTTCCTGTTGTTTAAATAGATGCAGGACAGCTCGTTACATTGTTACATCAATCAATTCCCCTCCAATACACAGTGAACCCCTAGATAAGAATAATCAATTATAATAAATGAATTGAAATTAAGTAAAAATGTATGATGGAACATTTTTTAAAAGCATGTTTACATTCTATTTATAACAACTTGTTCATTCTGGTAGATATCCATTCTAAACCAATATGCATTCTATTAAATATTATTCATAAGAAATGTACAATACCTCAAATTCATATCCAATATAAAAATAAAATTATATATAGGTATAAATCTACAATTGTGTGAATGGTAATTAATAAACATTGATTAAGTGTTTTCAAATGCTTCTATAAATGCTATCTATCAAGGGCCTTTAATCTAAGGATACTTCCAACAGAAAGTACACCATTTAATCCTGGCCAGCAATGTGCATTAAGTCTAATCTGCCATTGTAATTCCATTTTTTCCGAAAAGGCTTGCCATACTCCCCCCCTCTTGTCTGATTTTAAAGTGTCCAAAATTACAAATTTAAATGAATGTGAAGGATGTATGTTTACATGTTTGGCTAAGGCATTTGTTTCTGTTGTGTCACGAATTGCTCAGACATGTTCACCCATCCAATCTTTTAGTTTGCGCTCAGTTTTCCCAACGTAAAAATTAGAACAAGATGAACATATTGCACAATAAACTATTGTATCAGTATTACAATTTAATTTCCCCAAAACTCTAATACCATAACCATTTATAGATACAAAACTACTTTCCAACACATACCTACAGTATTTACACCTGCCACACTTGGGCATAATACCACAACTAGTGTTTCTTGGGGTTTCAAAACACTTTTTTAAATTACATCCTTTTTTGTAAACTATAGTAGGAGTATAATCAAATTTATTATGTAAGGAAGGGTCACTAGTCAATAGACTCCAATTCTTAAAAAGAATATTTCATATAGTATAACTATCAGTAGTAAAAGTTGTAATAAAACTCCTAGTAAAATCCTTCCTGTTACTACAATCATTCTATTATTGTTACTTATACAATCATTCCTATCAAGGTCACTCGAAAAATTACATGTGACATCATTTGTATCAATGTTGGTGGAAGAATCAACTGATTTGACTGATGTCCTACCTAGTAAATGTATAAAGTATCCAATATCTCGCTTCATCATTACTTCATTCATTATATTGTCTATCATCGTGATGGGATAACCTCTGTGTGTGAACATGTTCTTTAATAAATTACATTCTGAAACAAAATCATCCCATTTGCTAACCATTCTAGCTGCTCTGACAAAGTGTCCCTTTAGAACAGCTCTCTTTTGAATATAAGGTTGATTGCTGTCAAAATGTAAAAAATTATTGCTGTATGTTTCTTTAAGAAAAATTTCTAAGTAAATGTGGTTATCTAAATCCTTTTTCATAAAAACATCCAAGTAAGATATGTTACTGGTGTTTTTTATAGCTGTAAATTTTAAAAAGGAAGTTGTTTTGTTAATGTATTTTAAAAATTCATCAACTTTTTCTTCTTTCCCACTCCACAAAACAAAGATATTGTCTAAAAAACGTAAGTAAACATTGCACCACTGATAAAAGGGAGACCCAAAGATAATCTTTTCTTCCCAAACACACATTACAATGTTAGCATAGAGGCCTCCGCAAGGAGACCCCATAGCTACACCCTCTTTCTGTAAGAACAAATTGTCATTAAACAGTATGAAGTTATTCTTAAGGACCACCTCAAAAAGTTGTTCATACAAATTAATACTGTTTTGTGACAGTCCTTTTTTGAATAAGTATGAATTTACCCATTCAATACCCGGTTTGTGTGGTATTACAGAATACAAATTGTTTACGTCAATAGTAATAAATGTGTAATGTTCTCCAAAATTTGCTTTTCCCATCCTGGATATAAAATCCCAAGAATCTCTGCGCAAGTATCTTTCACTCTGTAAAAGTGCCTTCAATTTACCATCTCAGAATTTAGCAATTGGGTTTGTTATAGACCCCTGGGCATCTACTATTGGTCTCATTGGTGGTCTAAACATGTCTTTGTGAAGTTTCAGGATGCCAAACAAAGCTGGTGTCCTGGGATGGAGTACATTCATAAAGTTAAATTCTTCAGTATTGATGTCACCTTCAATAAACAGATCATGTAAGATGCCCCTAATATGCCTATAGGCTCCATTTAATTCATTAACAGAACTCACTGTATACGTGTTTCTATTCAAAATCTCTTCCATTTTAAAAATGTACTCAGTAACATTAAATATAGTCATACCCCCACCATTGTCTGGTTTAATGAGTCTAACACCTTTAGTATCCATGAGCATGTTTAAATTGTTGTTCTTAGACCTGCTTAAATTGTACTTTATGTTGTTCTTCTGGGAAGATGCAAGAGCTCGTAAATTGAGCTCACAAGTTCTTCCGAACATCTCCAATGCTGGATGTAATGGGGGATTATAAGTACTTGAAATATAAAAAGGATTAATAATAGGTTCATTTGTTTGAAATAACAAACCCAAATTCAGTTTCCGTACAAGTAACTTTAAATCAATAATTGAATCGACCAAGTTCATCTTTCGATTTGGTATGAAAGTTAAACCTCTCGACAATAGGTCAAAGATAGAGTCATAAAACTCGAATTGAGAAAAGTTATACACCCTAAAGTCATTCATTTTATTTGTTAAGACCCTAAGGTTTGATGAAACCTCTGTTGCTTCTATTTGCAGCCTCTCCATGGTACCCTGTTGTTGTTCCTCCCCCTGTTCGAGTAAGCACCTCTCATGTGTTGTTGGCCCATCATTTCCCATCCATACATTTGGTTGGGATACGGGCCTTGGTGTTGTCATTGTTGTAGCCTCTCTGACCATCTGAGAGGTGGGAACGCACTTGCTTCTAAAAATGATCATCCTCTGTTTCAATATCTTCTAAGCTATTGTCTGGGATGAAACGATTATCGTTCCCAACCATAGCATTAGATAGTTTAGAACCCCATTGTTGTGAAATTGGGGGTGGGTCAGTAAACTTAGAATTTATAATATATTTCTTCTCCTGCATCCCCATAACAATACTGGCAAACATCGGGGCACATTGGTCACTCCTTTTTATCTAAAAATCATACCATCAGAATAAATAAAGTTATTAGTAAGAACCATGTCTATCAAGTTCACAATAACTTTGATTTCTGTCCCACTCAGTTCACTATTTTCAATAAGAAACTCAAACTTTTCTTATATATGGCTTTGGAAATTTGTGATAAAAAATCCCAAGAATCCTTGACTAAATATTCAAGCCCTTGAGTGGTCCCTTTAAGTTAAAAATCAATAAACTTAGCTAAGGGAAATGTTTTATAGGCCTGATAATACATTTCCTTTCTCTGAAGAATATGAATTTGACTGAAAAAAAACATGGTTATATCATACTAATACTTTTCTTGTGTTGTATATTTATTTGGGTTCAATTCCAAGGCAGGATAATAACACAATTGTTCTAAAATGCAGTAAAAGCCTTGTTATGAACATTTGTTAATCAAACCAAAATGCAGTAAAAGCCTTGTTGTGAACATTTGTTAATCAATATCTACCAGAATGTGTACACATGCTTAAGAAGGCAGCAAATGATGTCACTTGTGTTCCAGATACTGCTGTCTCTGTCATATGTAAGAAATCACAGGATCGGTTAGGACATAATGGAGAAGGCTCCAGCTATACATATCAAAACAATTACAAATTTAACAGTACTAAAACTAGAAACAGAAAATGAACAAGGACTATTAAACTGAGAGCTTGCAAGAATTATGAAAGTTGCATACTTATTGAAATGACAGATTTGTAGTGACAGTTTTATATCCTTCACCTACAGGACTAAGATATGCAATATATTCAGCCTGGGTCATAAAACTTTACCAGGCTACCATAGCCTCTCTGTTTATCTATAATGTACAGTGCCTGAAGGCTCATCTCTAGATCTCTGAAGCCTGCAAAGGTGGAACAGCAAATAAGAAGGAGGGAGGCAGAAAAAAAAAACAAGTTAGTACAACAGACTCCTTTAAAGGATGGATACAGACAGACACTGAAAATAATATATATTTTTATCTTGCTACAAAATTTTCCAGAATTCAAACCTACTAGCATGACAATAACTACTGATTTCCTAACCCTGAATGCCATCATGTGGCAGCCATGTTGAGGTGATCATGTTTTCTTAAAAAGCTACTTCTTGACCATACTGCACTATGAGGGCATAACTGATGAGATTATAATAGCCTACTCTGTGCTGTCAGACAAAATTTCATTCACTTAGATTAGCAGTATTGAGAAATATTGTCGAGTCTGAGAATCTGCAGTAAAAATGTCAGTGACTTTTTTGAAATGTCTGTTACATATGCATTACACCATCCATGAAAAATTCTTGAAAAATAAGAAATAATTTAGAGAATTCAACCTTTTAAAAACTAATATTTTGTGAGTTTTAAGTCCTATCTTCCTTCCTTGCATCAGCCAGAGTATCATATTTCCTGGCTTGCAACATCAGCTAATTAATGAAGTTGCTCTCAGTAGTTATCAGGCTTATTCACCTTTTGACTATAAAAGGCTTCATAGTACTGCAGTGGTGGTGCTGCGGTAGCGTTGTCGCCTCACAGTAAGACAGTGTCCTGTTCAATTCTCATCTAGAGAGATCTTCTGTGTGGAGACATGCGTGAATGGGCATACCTTCGTTGAAGGTTGTGCATCAGGGCCGGCAACTCGGCACTTAAAAATCTACTGCCAATCATTAGCAGACCAGAGTTCCACTGTGGCGACCTCTAACCGGGAAAAGCCAAAAGACACAACTATAAAAGGCTTCACAGGTTTATGACCCCAGATAACAGAAGGAATGCAACTTCATATAACAGCACAGAGGTAAATAAAGTTGGTATTTTGCATCTGAATAGCTTTATGACCTCAATGGGTAGGAAATAAGAAAAAGGAACTATAGGTTACATTGTTGTGTTTGGTTTCCTTAGCAAAATACTTTCAGATGTGATAGGCAAAGTGATGTAATAGCAAAGCAGACAAATTCCTTAAGAAGTATTATGAGATTTCCTTCAGCCCCAGCATTGCTGTACATAGCAGGCCGATTAGGAAAGAAATACCACAGAGTGGGAGAAACTGATAAACCATGTCTCTTTAATGTGTAAAAGTATGGAGATCATCACCCATGGAAGAAAATAGACTCTGGGGGTTATGGTAAGTATGTAACTTTCACATGTGACATTTGTAATTTAATATCATTTGCCTGTAGGACAAAGTTTCAGGTTAACTAGTCATGGGTTGTGCTACAGAGGGTAAAGCCCTGAAAAAGGTGAGCTCCTAGATAGATGACTTATAAATCATAACCTGGTCATGCGGTACTACAAGGTACAGAAGATGATTACTTAAAAACTGCAGCTACAAGAGCCACAAAGTCACAAATTGATACTGAAAAGTCACAATAAAGAACATATGAACTCAAGATTAAAGTTCAGTCCTAAATCTAGAAAGTGGCTGCCAAGCTTCAGCAACAGTTCTGGAGTTGTGGGAGCTATTACACACTTTTTACATAGTGGTTTAAAGAATAAGCAGACCATTGTTACAACCTTTTCTAAAGCGCATGAAAATTATGAGGAATCTTGAGCTGGCTACAAGTGAAAGTGCTACAATAATCGCAGAAACACTATGAAAAGGAATTAAATACCAATGATGAAGCATCTGGAATTAACCTGCAGATACTGCAACTAATAACAACCATCAGGAGGAAGGTGCTAGACCATGGACTGAAAGGAAATAGTCTTCAAAGGACAAAAAGCTTTGACATAACAGAGGGGAACCTGTCACCTGGATCATCCAAGGGAAACAGCTTGGATATATATGGTACAAAGATATCCATGATAGCTAGGTACTGCATTGAAAAGGACTGAAAAACAGTTGTTAGCCAGACCATGAATGGAGGCTGTGAGCAAGGTGAGCCAATTAGAAAACAGAAGCCAGGTCACAATGAGAAAGGATTAGCTTTTCAATAATCCAGTGACTTGAATTCTTCTAAGGGAAAGTAAAATCCAAGAAAAATTGATGAGTTGACTAAGAATGTGTCTATGGTACCAAGGAACATTGTAAACTTGGGGGAAAATACAACAAAGGTTGTAAGGTTGTAATTCTTCTAATCTTCAAAAATGTCAGGAAAAGGTATATTTTTTGCATATGTAGATATGTAATGGGGTAAGATTCTGAATGACATTAACATTTTTGAACACTTAGAAAACATTTTCTTTTTTCCTTTCATAAAAAGGTGCACATGTTGAATTTAGTAGTATTAGATAAGTTAGAATATGTTGAAAGTATTTACCCTTTCCCCAAAGAAAGAAAAAAATATTATTATTATTATTATTATTATTATCATTATTATTATTATTACTGCTTTTTTATGGGGTAGTAGACTTAATTCCATTAGAAGAGGGGACAATGTATTGTAATAATAAAGAAGGAGGTTAACTCCATAGTCTATTTAGCATCATTACATCTTTACTGGGTTTTATCCAAATTGATACTTACATATATTTATATGCTAGGAAAGATATTACGGATGAAGTATATGAATATAAGGAATATTGTTTTAATGAAGAAAAGGAAATTAACCTCTAACTATATTGCAACAAATATTTGTACAAATGTATTGACTGGAAGTTAAACTTGGGAGAGTTGATACATTATCAGAAATTGTTGTATGCATTGATTATGGATATGTTTTACTATGTTTGAACTTAGCATTCTTCTTTTTTTGTTATGATGGCTGAAAGACATAAAAGTTTTAAGTGTGATTATGAGATTAAATATTTCTGTGGAGGTTGATGCTAGGGAAATTGCAAGAAAAGACTTTGTCAACTATGTAAATGTGAAAAAAATATGGAACATGCTCTAATTTCATGTCCTAGGTAGTTTCTATACTATTGGAATAATGTGTTATCAGATTAAATTATCTAAATTTATAAATAAAATTCTATCTAAATTATAATGTGTGGTGCTTGTGGCAAACTGAATGAAAACAGATACTTATGATAAGATTATAGTTAGTACTGCATGGATTCTTTGGATAACCAGATGTGATGAATTGCCGTATGAGTTATGGGATTTCCATTGATTTTGGGAAAACTCAAGCAACTTTTAAGGAAAAATGAATGGGAAATTGGAATATGATACCCTTTATTTGTTCAATATCTTCTTATTTTATTTTTTATTGTTAACTATGAGGACTTATGTTGAAGGTTCTGATGGTTCTTTCTGATATTCTGTGGAAGCTACATATGTATGTTTCTACAATAAAGTTCCCCCTACTCATTTCAGTAAGTGTCATGTTCAGAAATGTTTAGTATTTTTAGGGTGAGATTGCTGTAGATCCATGTTGCATTTCTTTTTGTCCAGTTATGGTAATAGTTTATTTTGGTTATGTAATTTATAATACTAAGCATAGTTTGATTGTGTTTTGTTTGAATGCCATATTTGCCATGCCTTGCCTCTTTGGTTCATTAATTATTTGTACAGGGAGTAAGTCAGGTAAAAAAATTAACTTAATTCTTTCTTTTTCATCAGGGTTTGTAGATCTAAGATAATGAGAAATATTTATCGAATGCATTTGTTGCTTCATCCAGTGGAAGTATTTCTAGTGTATTATAACTACAAAGTATTAGTGTAGTTATGAAAGTATTTTTGTTAAAATTAAACAGATTCCTTACTATGTTGTATAGCATGGTTTACATGTTTTTACAAGGTCTCTTATGGCATAAGTAGGACAGCAGTCACTTAAGCTACTGGGTAGTATGCCAGCCTGAGATATGTATCTGGGATACATTGGTAGAATCCTGTCAAGGATTGTTTCCTTTTGTGAGGGTTTTTTGTAGCTAGAGGGGGTATTAATAAGTTGAGTAAAGCCATATAAATACTTTTGGATGATAAGATGAATTGCTTGTATCTGTGAGTGACCCATTATGTTAACGTCTCTAAAAACTGTAGTCACTTGAGTTACGCTGCCAGATAGCCAGGATAGAATGTACTCAGCCACAGAAATACTGTTGTCTAAAGGAATGCGCAGACCAATAATACACTGGCTTTTATGCAAATTTAGTTTTAAATAAGATATTAGTATGTCAGCATGTAGGGATTTCTCTTGTAGATAAGAATACAGTGCATCAGAGCTACTACCCCTAGCTGTCATGTTTCCTGTCAATCCTAAGAATGTTATGCCCTGGGATAGAAGTTCACCATTACTGATGTTAAGTTTCAGCCTTATCTCTCAACTATGTCAGGTGAGAGATAAGCTATTCAGCTATGGGTATCTGCCACTTTGTTACAGAGACTTCTAATGTCAATGTAATAAGGTTTGAGGTTTGGGGTATTGTCACTTTTTAGACTGCCTAGTTGAGAGCCCTGGTTGCAACTTAATGAACTATTGATTGATTGCTGTTTTGGAAGTGTTGGGCCTGGGTCAGAGTGTATATCAACATGTAAAAATACAGAGATGGATGTTGCATAGGTGAAAATTTTGTTTTATATTTCAGTTTGGGTGAAGTTCTTTGTAACTGGATACTAAGTAAACAGATTCCTTTAGGTAGACATAAAGGGTACTGTTGAGTCATAGAGCTACAAGATAGTAAGTACACAGCTGGGTTAAGTTACAGGTGCATGTGCATGTGGTTATTGGAGAGATGTGGTAAGCTGTAAAAGAATCTAGGATGAAAACCAAAGAAGTTAGAATGAGTTCAGGTATGTTGCTGCACTGTAGATGCATAGTATACTTTATAAGCAAAATAGAGAATACTGAGTAGTGTGATAAGAAATGAGATAGAGAGAGATGAGATGAATGGTGAGAGAGTTTTACTAATGCTTTGCATAGAGGTACCATCAGGGAGGGGGATGAGTAGGAGACTGTACAGAGCAGAGCAGTATGGGAGGGAGAGAAGGAGAATGATTCTAAAGATTGGTTAGTAGTTAGTGATAGGTTAACAGAATGAAGTGCAATTCTGTGATGGCATTAATGCATTCTGGGGAGGTATACTGACTAGGTGTCACAGGTTACAGATGGACCTGAGCAGTATAACTAGAATAAGGCTGACCATAAAAATTATTTAATAAAGTTGATTGTTTATCTAAAAGTGACATTACGGAAACTGGGAGTAGGATAGAAAGCCTAGCATAGCTGAGGCTCTTTGCTGCAAAAAAATCAGTTTTGAAAGGTTGCTGCATTTGAACAATAAAGGCTAGAATGAAACTAAATAAAACGATTTGTGTTTCAGATACTGAATTCAGAGCTCAATGAGCTAGGGGTAAGGAGTAAGTGGTTTAGACAGTGTAATGTAATAGTTGAGTTAATGGTCAGTGGGTCCATTTAAGTTATTGGTCCTCAACATGTAAGTCTATTACACTGGAGATAATGCCACAGTCACATTCCAGCACAAAGTAGGAAATTATCTAAGTAGTTTAAGTTAATATACAGCTGGGTTTTTTAAGTTGTACTTGCTTTCACTGTACTACAGAATTATTCACAATGGGCTGCTGCTCACAGGTGTGGCTTTTCCATAAGGTCATTTCCCACTAAAGTTATATGTGGTAGTGGTCCTAGTATTTAAGTGAGAGAGGACCCTATATGATGTCCATGGGCATTTGCACTTTAAAACTATTCACAGAAGGCTGTTGCTCACAGGTGATATTATCTGTGGCAGGAATCCTAATATTTAAGTGTGAGAGGACACAATATTATGACCACAGGCTCTGCCCTGTGGAAGGAAAGTGCTGACCAAGTGGATATGGAGAATTAACTGAACAGATCAAAGTACCTCAATATCATGAGATAATCACTGTCTCACCATCCTAATTTTTTAGCCACAACCAGAAAATGTATAATGAATAGGGTAACTTAAAAGCAAAATTTCTATACAGTATATGACTAGCATATTTGGAAAGATAAGAGACTTCCCAAGTAAATAAATGGAATGGTGGGAGGGCAATATTACTGGCACAATAATTAATCCTCAGATATCTACTGGTTGTAAGAATGCTTAGACCTAACTGCATTGGTTTCTACAAGAAGAGTCAGTGTAACATGAAATCACAACCTTTGGGGAGATTCTCAAGCATTATCCTGTTTCACTAAGGGAAATAGTAAATAAAACAAAATATAAAACCAATAGCAAAAATAATTAAATTGCACTTATTGTAAGTGTCAGCTGTTTATTAAATAAAGCACAATAGTAATGCCATAAAACTGCTACATCATTAAGACATACTGAAAGCCTATTTATAATGAAAATGATATGGTACAATCCCAATAAAAATATATCACACTCACAACTTGTCCTAAAATATTGTTACAGCCTTAAATAACATGAAGTTCATTTGCAGCAACCTCGGTATACTAAGATGTATATGGATATATATGCCATTCAAAATGTAAAGCTCTACTGTAACAGGGAAATAACCAGACTTGAAAACAAGGCTTTAACAAGCAAATGTATCCTATCAAAAATAGCCTGTAATACTTCTTACAGGGGAAAAAAGATTGATTACATATACATATTCTTTTGTGGATATGATTATTTGAGCTGCAAAAAGTTCAGTTGTGTACACTTACCATAAATGTAGATGTTCGAGTGTATTCACTGTTGCAGTCATTACACTTGGGTTATCCTGCTGGCAGGCTACCCTCAGTCGGCCTGAGTTCCAAAGTCTAGGTCCGGTGTCAGTTGCTGTCGCCTCTTCCCTGAAGTCAGTGCGCCAGGGGTATAAAAGATGCAGCTGACGCCATTTTCTTCAGTTTTTCTTGCCCCAGATGTCAGGTGCCCCCAAAAGGGTAGGCTAAAAATATGCCAATAAAACATGCATGCACCAAAATATATGTTATACCTTCATCTACAAGCAAATACACCACAGAGGTTGTATAGATTAGAGAAGTGCAGATAAGTTCCAGCAAAGATAAGGGGTATGGTGGGTGGGTAACCTGGACTGCAACAGTGAATACACTCGAACATCTACATTTATAGTAAGTGTACACAACTGTACTATGTTCTTTGTGTTTCACTGTTGCAGTCATTACACTTGGGTTGAATCCCAAAGCTATGGTTGGGAGGCTGGAGCTAAATAGCATTAGGAGCGGCTATGAGGCCCTGCAAAATTGCAGTGGCAAAGCCTGCCCTGGATTTAGAGTACAGCGGTAAATTATAGTGCTTTGTAAAGGTGTGCACTGAACTCCAGGTATCAGCCTCTAATGTCTTTGGTTGGTACTCCCCTGAGGAAGGCTGCTGAAGTGGCTGCTGCTCTGGTTGAATGTTGCCTAATGCCCTTAGGCACTGGCTTGCCATGTTGTGAATAGCAGAAATGAATGCAGTGGCCTATCCACTTTGAAATAGTCTGCTTAGAGATAGCCTTTCCTTGTGATACTGCAGCATATGCCACTAGTAGTTGCTCAGTCTTTCTGAAAGCTTTGGTTCTGTTCAAGTAGAAGCATAGCTGTCTGTGTATGTCCAAAGAATGCAGAATTCTCTCCCCCTTATTCTGTGGGTTTGGATAAAAAGTAGGCAGATGAACGGTTTGGTTAAGGGCCACACTGGACACTACCTTAGGCATAAATGTCGGGTTTGTCCTCAGAGAAACCCTGTCTGGATAAAAAAATGATAAAAATTTCCATAGCCATGAGTGCCTATAGCTCTGAGACTCATCTTGCAGAGGTTATTGCTAGGAGCAGAGCTGTTTTCCTAGATAAAAGTTTTATATCAGCTGTATTGGCTGGCTCAAAAGGAGGCAGGGTGAGTTTTTCCAAAACATAATTGAGGTCCCATGCAGGTATTGGTGATCTCCTTGGAGGCCTTAAGTTTTTGGATCCTCTGAGGTACTGCCTTAACAAAGGATGAGAAAAGATTGGTGGCGCTGTATTGTAATGAGCCGAAATGGCAGAGGCATGAATTTTAATTAATGAAAAGGATAGGCCTTTGTCCAGCATCTCAGTTAAGTATTGCAAAATCTGAGGAATATTTGGTACAGCTGTGTCAATTCCTTGTGCCTGGTCCCAGGCACAGAATCTCTTCCATTTTCCGGTGTAAGATATTCTGGTACTAGGCCTTCTGACCTCCAAAATGACTTCCATCACAGCTTTAGTGAGACGTGTGTTTTATATGACTACATTATCCACCATGCTGCCAGATTTAAGGTCTTGAGCTGGCTGTGTAGGATCTGATTATTTTGTTGGGACAGTAGATGAGGTATTTGAGGCAAGGTCCAAGCCAGGCATTGAGACAAGTTCCTTAGGATTGGATACCAGTACTGGCGGGGCCAGTCTGGGGCAATCAGTATCATCTTTGGCTTCTCTTGTCTGACCCTTAGGAGTACCTTGGGGAGGAGAGGCAGTGGAGGAAAGGCATATACTGCTAAGTTTTTCCAGTTGAAAGATCCATGCTTGTCTGTGATAAGTCCTTGTGCAGAATCTTTTTAGTTGGTAGTTGCAAGGAGAAGCAAATAGATCTATATCCGGGCATCCCCATTTCCTTGTTATCATGCTGAAGACTTGTGGATCCAATTTCCATTCATGGGAATCCATGAGGGTTCTGCTTAGCTCATCTGCTAGAGTATTTATCTTTTCTGGCAGGAATTGTGCCTGCAGATGTACTTGGTAAGTCAATGCTGTGTCCCACAGAGCCATGGCCAGTCTGCAAAGGGGGTAAGAATAAGTGCCTCCCTGCTTGTTTATATACCACATGACTGTGGTGTTGTCTGTCTTTATCAGTAGTTGTCCTGGATGAAGTAGGTCCTTGAAGGCTGTCAGGGCATTCTGAACAGCTAGCATCTCTTTTTTATTGATATGCAGATGCATTTGGTTTGTGGACCATGTGCCTTGAATACATCTTCCTGCCATGTGGGCCCCCCAGGCATAATCTGATGCATCCATTGTTAATGTCTGTCTGGCTGGGAGTAAAGTGAATGGCTGTCCCTTATTCTGGTGACAAGTCTTCACCCACCATCAAAACTCCTGCTGCAAGTAGGGAATGAGGGCAATTATTCTTTCCAGGCTGTGGCAATGTTGAGCCCAAACACTTTTTAGGTACCATTGAAGTTTCCTCATATGCAGTCTTGCATATGGAATTATTAGAATGCAGGATGCCATGAAGCCCAAAGCCTGCAGATTTTTTTTTTGCAGATAACTGGGCCTTTGTTGCCAACAGTTTGAAATATGTAGTCAGTTGCCTTTGTTTGTCTGGCATGAGATAAGCCATCTGGGCAGATATATTTAAGCTTGCACCCAGGAATATTATCTCTTGAGAGGGTATTAGTTTTGATTTCTTTTCGTTGACTGTGTACCCTAGGCCTGTTAGAAATCTCTTTACAAACGCCAGATGCTGTAGTAGAATGTCCTTGTTCTCTGCTTGAATGAGGCAGTCATCCAAGTAAGGATATATTTGTATTCCTCTTTGTCTGCAGAATGCAATTACTGGTGCCAGGCACTTTGTGAAGACCCTGGGTGCAGTAGATAAGCCAAAGGGCAGTGCAGAGAATTGGTAGTGCATTGAGCCAGCTTTGAATCTGAGGTATCTTCGGCATGTTTGTCTGTTTCGGACATGCAGGTATGCCTCTTTTAGGTCTAAAGTCACAAGCCAAGCCTTCTTGCCCAGCATGGGCAGAAGCTGCTGTAGAGTCAACATTTTGAATTTTGGTATATCCAGATATGTGTTTAGAATAGTTAGGTCCAGTATTGGTCTCCAGGTCTTGTCCTTTCTTGGTACCAAGAACAGACTTGAATAAAATCCTTGTCCCTGCTCTTGCTCTGGTATTTGTTGAATGGCCCTCATGTCCATGAGGGATAAGACTTGTTTTTGTGCCTCTGCCCATTGATGTTTTGGCAGGTCTGGCCAGCCGTTTGTCCTTGGCAGGGTATGGAAGTGAAACTTGTAGCCTTGTGACACTATGCGTAGGACCCATTTGTCCTGGGTTAATATGTGCTCATTTTGAGAAAAAAGTGCTAGTTTACCCCTAAAGGTGCTGCCAGAAGATAAGTGCTTGGTGCAGGCAGGGGGAAGTCATTGGGACTGTTTCCTGTATGGCTGTAATTTGTCTTCTCCACTTTTGGAGGTAGAAGCACTCCATTGTTTAGACCTGTACGAATCTTGGGGCTGGGATCTGCCTCTTGGGCATCTGTATCTGCCCCTTTGTGGTCTGTCTGACACTGGAAAGGACCAATTCTTTGTAGGCCAGTGTCTGCGAAATCTTGGAGGTTGTACCTGTAAAAAATCCTTAACCGTTTGCATACATTTAGCTTTGTCCTCCATTTTCTTTAACACCTCTTCTGCTTTAACACCAAACAAGGTATCATGCTGTAATGGAGCATCTAATAATTTTGCTTTGACATGGTCAGGCAGATTTTGTTCCTTTAACCAAGCATGCCTCCTGATGACCGAACCCGTAACAACGGCCCTGCAGTTGGCCTCCAAAGAATCAAAACCACATTGCAAAGTATGCTTTCCAACTTGCTCAGCTTCATGCAATAAATCCTGCATTTCTTTGTTTTCTGCACATTCAGAATTTATCAACATTTTCTGTTTAAGCAGTGACATAATATTGCTGATATTTGAGCATATGAAACTGACAATTTAAAGCCCTTATAGCCAAGGTAGCAGAGGTGTAAATCTTCTTCCCCCATCTGTCCAATGCCCTAGAATCCCTGTCAGAGGGGGTAGGGTTTTTTGCAGTGGATGCCTTGACCCCTTTGGGACCCTGAGAGATAGTTTCTGGGTCAGCAGCAGGGTTTCTGAAAAGGAATTTATGAGTCAGGAACCCTGTAGTACCTGTCCGGCTTAACAGGAGCTGGAGGTAAGGAGTCAGGGGTCAGACTGGACTCTTAAAATACATCATCTACAATGTCTAACGCAGGTGCAATAGCTATGGGCCTGTGTTGTGAGAGTAAAAGGAAGTCTCTGAGCTTTTTCTTAGATTCTGAATAATCCTGGCTCTACCAGTGGAAGTGTTCCCTCATGGTATGCAAGGTTTCCCCAAAAGAGTAATCCTCAGGAGGAGAGGCTGAAGGGATAGATTCTTCAGCATTAGAATCCTCATAGGGAGGAAGAGAGTATTCCTGATCAGAAGAGGAATCAGATGAAATGGAAACCTGATCTGAAGATTCATATTCTGTCTCTTGCCTAGGCCTTTTATCAGGAGGGGGATGGGAACCCCTGATCAAAGTAATTAAGTCTTCGGCCATTTTGAGCATCTGTTTTTTTGGGCATGGAGGCCTGACCATGAGGCTGCTGTACTTGTTCCTTTGTCTTTAAAGGTGCTTTAGTCTTTGCCTTTATAGCTGGAGTCATTTTAATGTATAATTGAGTAGGTCTGAAAACACCTTCAGAAGCCGATGCCTGCTCAGCGGCTCCGGACCCATCTAAAGGAATAGTCTCCGAAGGTCCAATACCTTGAGCTTCCAGGGGCCTAGTCGACTCCATGTGGGAGTCTGTAGCAGCCTGCGGGTCCAAAGTAGCAGGCGTCAGGGGCTGCGAAAGCGCCTCACTGAGAACCGGTGAACTGGCGACTAGCTTAGAGGAAGCCTTGTCATCGGTTTTGGACCTCGGATGCCTGTCCTTTTCTTTTTCTTTGCGTTTCTTATGAATTCCAGTAGTCGGATGGCTATCCAATGGCATCGTGTAATTAAATCTTCTGCCAAAATAGTGAAATGCAAAATCGTACCGACGCTTAATAGTGCGTTGGTTAAATCTAGCACTAAACCGACAACCAGCAACGTCATGGTCAGGGCCTAGGCAAGGAATACAGTAAGAATGAAAGTCCTTATGAGGTATTTGCTACCCAGAAGACACACAATTATTAACTTTTTCTGACATCGGTCTGGAGCAAGAAAAAAGGTTTCCCCAACGGGGTACTTAGCATTTAATGAAGACTTTGGATCTGAAATTCGAACACGAAAATCTCAGGAGTCGGCCGACCAGCACTTGCAAACTGCTTCTGCTTCGGGCACCTCACTGCAAGAAAGACTGGGGAAAATGGTGTCGGCTGCATCTTTTATAACCCTGGCACACTGACGTCAGGGAAGAGGCGACAGCAACCGACGCCGGACCTAGACTTTGGAACTCAGGCCAACTGAGGGTAGCCTGCCAGCAGGATAACCCAAGTGTAATGACTGCAACAGTGA